>NW_021319147.1:234461-255849 GCF_001605985.2 Dendrobium catenatum | reverse complement strand
GTTGTTTGGAAGCCTCCAACAGCTTTCTCGACCACTACGAGCTCGCCGGAGTTGAGGAAGGAAGGTGGAGAAGCTACTGCGGCAAATGTAAAGCCTTCCTTGCGTCAGTCGAAATAGACCCGAGGTGGTCGGGTCGCGCAGGTCCGGCGAAGGAAAGAGCCGAACCTCCTGGTAGGTCCGACCGAAGTCCTGGATGAGCTCGGACGGAGCTGTCGCACACGAGAGAGGGGCTGGACGGGACTCCCGCACGCAGGAGGGATGCCTGCTCGTGAGGTAGTCGCGGGACAAGGGGGAAACAGTTGCGCGAAAGAGCCTTGGATGCGAAAAGAAGTTCCGCCTGGACTGGGCTTTTGGCTCTCTGGATCTCTCGCTCTCTACCGCTCTCTATCTCTCGCTCTCTCTGTTGGGACGGGGACCAACGAAAAGCCACGAAGGAGTCGAATCCCGTCTCCTTTATCTCTCCCATTCCTTCTACACGCGAAAAGATCGCACTCGAGTGGATCTTCTGCTGTAGCCGCTGAAACCAGGCGATTTGATGGAAAACAGAGCGGGATTTTAGAGGAAATCCAAGCCGTTTGATTCAAATCTTGATTTGAGATTTGAATTGAGCTAAGACTTGATGAATTGGGCTAAAATTGGGTTCGCATTGGACCCAATTTGAATCGATTAGAGTCGGTTCGGACCGAAACGGGTCAGATCGAGCCAATTCTACGAAATTGGGCTCGGATCGAGGCCGAAAAGTGCCGAATTGCGTCGCATTGAACTCGCCGACACTCGACGGGGTTTGATTGATTTAATTTAAATTAAATTAAATTTGATTTAATTTAATTTAATTGAGGCTCAATTTAAAGTAATTTTACCTCGATGATGATCAATTGAATTGATCGAGCGCGATCGAGCTTTGTCGGGGTCGAGTCGATGCGAAAATATTCGTCAACATTTACCCTTACCTTTCTTAACATAGTTCATATATATTACATCTACTCTCCTAACTAGGTCTGCAAAAGGTCGACGTTTTATGTGATCAAACTATCTAAGGTGACTCTTTCTAATCTTACCGGCCCTTGGCGTTATTCCAACCTTTTCACATATATACTTATTTCACATCTGGCTCTAATTGTAAAGTCACTCATCCACCTGAGCATCATCATCTCTGCAACACTTAACTTAATGGATAACATTTTGCGCCATAAAATATGCAGGTCTTACCGCCATCTTATTAAAATGCAAATTTTCATTTAAATGTAATAAAAAAAATCATTTCTAATAGATTCTAACTAAGTTTTTTTTTTTTCATTTACCCTTACATTTGTTAACATAGTTCGGATCTATTACATCTACTCTGATAACTAGGTCATCAAAAGGCCGACGTTTTATGTGATCAAACTATCTAAGGTGACTCTTTCTAATCTTATCAGCCATCGGAGTTATTCCAACCTTTTCATGTATATACCAGTTTCGCATCTTGCTCTAATTGCAAAGTCACTCATCCATCTGAGCATCATCATCTCTACAACAGTTAACTTAATTGCTAACATTCCGCGCCATAAAACATTGCAGGTATTATCGCCATCTTATAAATTTTCCCTTAAGTTTGAGGGGAACGTTTTATCACAAAATAGGCTCGTTGCATTCATTCACTTCAACCATGCAACTTGAATTCTACTAATAATATCCTCCTCTATTTTAGCATCGCTTTGAACAATAGACCCGTGATTTTTAAAATGTGCACTCATTTTAATGACCTGATCACCCAATGTCATAATCCCATTATTAGATTTATTTCTACTAAAATTACACCCAGTGTATTCAGTTTTGGATCTACTTAAATGAAAACTTTTACTCTAAGGTTAATCTCCATAATTTAAGTTTTCTTTCAACTCTTTCTCTAGTCTTATCAACACAAAGAATGTCATCAATAAATAGCATACACTAGGGTTCATCCTCTTGCAAATATCTAGTAAGAACATCTTTGACTAAGCAAAAAGATGTGGGCTTAAAATTCATCATCGGTGTAATCCAATTGAAATAGAAAAATACTTGGTCAAAGTGTCAAACCATCTTTTGTTTGAATACAAGTAACTTCTTATTACATATTCATAATGACTTGAATATAAGCATTATTAACACCTTTCTTTTTTAGAACTCTCTAGAGCACTTCTCTTGAAACTTTATCATGTGCTTTCTCTAAATCAATAAACATCATATGTAGATCATACTTACTCTCTCTATACTTCTCCATCAAACCTCTCAACCGATATATAGCTTCCATAGTAGAGCATAAGTAAGAGCAGAATCACACCTGAGACGGATGTGGAATAAATGTGACATTTATGAGAGAAAGATAGAGAAAAATCAAATCATACAAGTGAAAAATTTATAGTGGTCCAATTTCTCATTCATCCTGCATCCACTCCTGAAGGTTTTTCTTTGGAATTTCATTAATCACCTTCACCAACATCGAAGAAAAAAAAACTATTACGACCTTTCAACTCTCTCTCCCATAGAGGTAATGCCAACCTTTTTCATGGGCTTAAGAGAACTGTTACAGACCATTTTTTGAGCTATAGGACACCTTTAAAGACCTTTTTCCAGCAACCTTCACACTAATTGAAGCTCCGGGTCACTATAGCAAGAGATGTGAATATCACCAAAAAAAAAAAAAATCGGAGCACCATGCACGACACATACTAGCCAAGTTATGTTAGTTATCTGTGTCTGAATGCAAGAAAAATATTGTCGAAATATAACTAAGAAAATAACGAGAAATGATAAAACTCAAAATAAAAAAAAAAAAAAAAAGCTTCCGAAATCTTCATCCAACTTATTGAAGGACATCTCCGTGGGGCCTAACAAGTAGCAGCTTGAGTGACTACAAGCGAATTTGACTAGTAAAGAAATATGGATTTGTGTTCATCACCAATTCACCATTGGCTGGAGTTATCAATTGCTACAAGAATCTGCGTACTAAATGTTTTGGGTTACTTCACTGCATGAGGGCTTTTAGTGGCATTTAAAGTTATCTTTTAATATAAATGAACTTAATTAATTGGATTAGGTATTAATCAATCTCGATTAATTTTTTTAATGACATTAATTAGTCTCTAATTATTATAATGATGTTCCTATTGTTACTGATTTTCTGTCATTTCGTCTTATATGTTCCTAGTAAGGTGGTCGTTGTTTTTTTTTTCTAACTGTTCTTTTATGAAGGTTGCCGTGAAAAGTCACGGAGTAGCTTGAGGTTCTTTGGGGTAAATCTAAATGTTTACTTTTTGTTATAAGATATAGATTATTAATTGTTCTGTTGTATTGCATGTGTATACCTTGTCTTAAATAACTCCAGCTTGGTTAATTGGTTTTCTTCTAAGTACTGGCTTCGTAATGAAAATGGTTGGAATTTCCCCAACTTTTATGAGTTTTTGTTTTCTTTTGAAATTTTATGCTGTGGGAGTCAAACAACCTAATCAATTTAGTACAACATCAACATCAAACCTTTATTCCACTAGGGTATTAATTTTTCAAATAAACCATGCGTCCTTTGTCACAAAGCTATTATGGAATCTTAAATAGGAGAGAGATAGAGAGAGAGAGAGAGAGAGAGAGAGAGAGAGAGAGAGAGAGAGATTGCATGCATGCTTAACTCTGCTATAGTTTTTGGCTTGAAGATGAAATACTTATCTGATGATTATCATTGTGATTATATTTGTCCTTGGCATGCCAAGCGTTCAGTTCTAGCCTATGCTACCAGTAACTTGAAATGATTATGGTTTTGCTTTAATTTTTACTTAAAAAAATGATTATTAAACTTAGTAAATGCAGCTTTATTTTCTAGTGTGCTTCTGAATAAATCCTTACTGTCAATCGTTTGATCTGGCAGATATCTGGGAGTTTCCTTGCTGTGAAGAAAGCACTTCTATCTGTTGCCAGCTGTCTGCAGGGTAATAACAAGGTAGATCCGACCACATTTTCTACTCCCAAACCATATAAGGGGAGCTTGCAAGGACCTGTTCCTTCTGCACCATTAGATGCATTTCCTCAAAGAGGTTACTCGGTCAGTTCACATGGCCTTGATTATAATCACAGGGCTTATTCATCTAATCCACCCTTGGATACTATTTTATCTGGTCAGAGAAAGCTTCCCGAAGAAGAGGTTGCTTTCAGATTGTTATGCACGAATGACAAAGTTGCTACCATTATTGGCAAATCTGGTGCCATTGTGCAGTGTTTGCAAAGTGAAACTGGGGCAGTAATAATGGTCGTTGATGCAGTTGGTGATTCTGATGATAGAATTATTTTGATCTCTGCATGTGAGGTGTGTTTACAACTACGTTTTTTATCCAACTGAGAAATTTACGGGTCTTCTTTAGGTTCTAGGTTGGAGTATTGATTATTAAGTAGAAGCCTGCCTAACTCTTCTTCGTTGTAATATCTGAAGCACGTGTTTTTTGTTTTGATTCTGATTCCTCTAGTGCTCCAATTCTTAGCTGGTTTTGCTTTGTTTAGAGTTATGATTTGAAGCCCTCCCCAGCACAAGATGCTGTTCTCCGTGTTCATTCCAGGCTTATAGAGGCATGCATGGACAAAGGATTAGTTTCTGCCAGGCTTCTTGTGCCTGCACAGCAGATTGGTTGTTTGCTTGGTAAAGGTGGAGCCATTATTGCTGAAATGAGACGAATAACAGGAGCGAACATCAAAATTTTTGTGAAGGAACAAATCCCAAAATGTGCTCAACCAAATGATGAGCTTGTTCAGGTATATATTAATTATTTTACAACGGTGCTGCAATCTGCAGGCGCTACTTTTTTTGATTGACCTTTCTTTTAAGTGGCTTGAACTTTTTTGTACTTTTTAATGTTTATATTACTGAGAATTCCATTTATTGGTCACCTTTAGCTTCTACTTTGGAACCGACTATTAAGTAAAATATTGTCTAATATCTTTGTTAAACATTTACATTGTATCAATGACCTTGTGGATGGGCCATAATTTTCCCCATCTACTCTCCATCGAAATGAATTACTTTTATATTGCTTATCAAGCACCGTCTGTACCTTAATGTGTTTGTGTAGGAAATGCACAAAGCATAAACCCTTTTAGCCCCTATGTAATCTCTCTCCATTACTTCATGATAATGATGAATGTTTGTCGGGTTGTGGCAGACCAAATGCTATGATGCACAAACACGTACACGGTGACCTGAACACGATATGACACGGACATGAGACACGTCAATTATTGAAAATATAGGATTTTTACTTAAAATAATTTATATTGGATTGTTGAGAGTTGAGCATCGATGTCATGCGTTAGACATTGAGAGGGGAGACGATGATGTTGTTAAGAATTAGACATCAATATTATGTAATGGGAATTGGGCGTTGATGTCGAGGCTCCATTGGCCGTCGATGCTTATATGTTGGACAAAGATGACATATCGAGAGGGCGCAGGGGTGTGATTGTGGGTGTAGAAATTGCTTGTGTCAAGCATCAATATCAAGACAATATTAGACTTCGATGTTGAGATGATTTTAAAATATTGATGTTGTGTTTGCATCGAATGTTGATGTTGAGATAACATTGGGCGCCATTGTGAAACCTTAACTGCGACCCGCTAGAGGGAAATGAAAATGAGAATACTCGGGGAATGTGGTATTGAGTGCAGGTGATTGATTTTCGGTTGTAGAGAGGAAATAATAAATTTATTTATTTTTTATTGTCAACATTAAGCCTTTATCCCACTACATGGGATCGGTTACTTGAAATCTTTTTTCACCATTGTGTCCTATTAAGAGTCAAATTTTCATTCAAGTTTATTTAGGCTTTCATTTTTTTTATTAACATAGGTCAGATTTAATACATCTATTATCCTAATTGGGTCATCAAAAGACCTATGTTTTATGTGACCAAACCATTTAAGACGACTCTATCTAATCTTATCTACCATTGAGCTACTCCAATCTTTTCATATATTTACTCATTTCACATTCTGTCACTAAGTGCAATGCCAATCATCCAGTGAGCATCCTCATCTCTTCAACTCTTAACTTAATTTTTTGCTTCTCTTTTAATGATCAACATTTTGCTCCATGAATCATGACAGGTCTCATTGCCATCTTATTAAATTTTTATTTAAGTTTGAGGGGTACTTTTCTATCACACAACAGACTGATTCTTTCCTCCACTTTAACCATCCAACATTAATTCTATTGATAATATCTCCATTTATTCACCATCACTTTGAATAATAGATCCGAGATATCTAAAACATGTACTCTATTTAATGACTTGATTGCCCAAGGTCACACTTCCCACTTGATTTGTTATTACTAAAGTTACACTCATTGTATTCGATTTTAGTTCTACTAAAACGAAAACCTAAACTCTAAGATGACCTCCATAATTTAAATTTTTTTTCAACTCTTTCTCTAGCCTTATCAACAAGAATAATATCATAAACAAAAACATAAACCAGGGTACATCCTCTTGCAAATTTCTAGTAAGTAAAACATGACAAGAAGTTATATTTAAAAGAGAAATGTTATTTTTTAATAAATAAAATTCAAAATACAAGAAATTATATTAAAAATAAGTTTTTTCACGGATATTTTATTTTTAATTGGACACATCTTTGACGCATTTGACACGTGTTGGAGGCATTTTAGATGCGTGACGGACACTACGTATCTATTTGATAAGATATGCCGGTGCATCATAGTTATAATATAATAAAGGATAGATGGCCCATTGAATATGAATGCATGAAGCTTAATATACCCCTTTTTGTATTCAAATTTTCATACCGTTAAAGTGAATGAATATGTTTCTATGATGCTCGACAATTCTAAAAAAAATATGTAGCGTCCAACACATATTAGAGACAACACAAATCTGTCACGCTTTTGACACGTATTAGATACGTTGAAGATCTGTATGATTAAAAAATATTAAAAATAAATTTGACATGCGTGCATTAAATATTTTATGAACTTTTTTATTATAATTTTTTATATTTGTCAAAATTTTATTTATTTTAAATAAAAAATTAAATTTCTTATTTCCTCTATACACTCTAAAATCAATCGCCCGCACTCAATATCCTATTCTTCGAATAATTCCATTTTCGTTTCTCTCTAACGAGTGGCGGCTATGGTTTCTAAAAAATACTTGATGTCATCTCAACATAAACATCTGAAATTACCATTATATATATATATATATATATATATATATATTGTATATCATGTCTAACCCGTATCTATGTCTTATATTTTAAAAAATTGATGTGTCTCGTATCCGTATTGTGTCGTGCTCATGTCGTCATATTTATGTTTGTGCATCATAGACTATAATTTATGTTTCCCGCATTATTTTATAAAATAAAAGTTTAATAGTTCCCTTGTGAGGTATGTCAAATGGCCAAGCACGATCGGACATCTTAGCCTTTAAGCAACTCAAAAGCCTCCATGCCTTTTCCTTAATCCATATTTATTTATAGCATCTATCCTGATGGTTTGTCTCTTTCATGGATAATTACTAATGTATTAAGTGGTTATTCTCAATGAAAAATAAATATGATGTGAGTACAATCCTCTCCATATTTCATAAAATGAGCCGTACCTAATTCGACACTAATATTAAATGTAATAGGTTTGATAACAAGAATGAATATTTTAATCAAATTACAACTCTTTTCTCCAAGAAAATTTTATCATTCATGAATCCTCCTATAGTGGGACTATACAACAAAATGAGATAGTATGAAGAAAAAATCGTTATCTTCTTGTGACCTTTGGGGTCTTATTAATTGAAAGGACTATTCCAAAAATTTATTGGAGGAAGTTGTCTTAACCACCATTACCTTTCCATAAACCATATTCCCATTATAATTTTATAAAATAAAATAGATATTTATATACTCGTATATGCCTTTACAGATGTTTCAGAGATACTTAGCAACTTCCAGCAAGGGAGCTCATCCAAAGTAGTCATATCATCTATTAAGGCACTTGTTAGTAGGAGTGTGACTTGGTCAATTCAATCAAATCGAAGAGTCATCCTAGGTACGTATATCAACAAATTCATACAAATCCTTCTAAGTATTAGAGGGATTCTCATAGCTGCAAAGATTAGCCTCCCAATACTACTTGCCATCGACATAATTTTCAAGTTTTCTCTTACATCCCTTGATCCAGTGCACACCTCAAGATCAATAACTACGAACCTCAGACTCAAAAAATTTTTAGCTCGCAATCATTATCCTACCAAGGAACTTCTCCTTCGACTCTAGATGCCAAAGTAAAGTCTTTAGAGAATCGCCTTGACACGAGAGGACTCGCCCACACAAACTCATCCTGCATGGCACCTTTTCTGAAGAACTTGCCCAAGTTGACTTATCTAGGGGATTCACCATGGGACCAGAGGAAATATTGAAGATACAGAGCCACAAAAGCATTGTTAACTCTTGCCACATGTTATGTGTAGTCTGTAATGTGTTGTCATCAAAATTGTGCTTTTTTATTATTTTTTCTTTTTCATTGTGTAGTCTTCTCTATAGCTTTGTAAGCCCTATAAATAAGTGGTGAGGTGGCACATTTTATATCTTTTAATTACTTCCTAGGTCTTTAGATATATTCAAAATCTTTTGATATTCTCTGAGTACAATTTACACTTATTTATCTCTCTTTCTCCTTGTTATAAATTGAAATTTGTGTAAATAATTTTTAAATAAAATTTGAAAAATCTGGGCAAGAGCACAATGGTGTAGTGCTTGCGAGCGCAACGACACATGAAGTGTGTAACACCCTAGAATCTAATTTGGAATAATTATTTTTTTATCTTTTAATAACAACCTCAGAGCTATCTAATTTTATCTATCTATAATAAACAACGAAAATAAATTCTATAATTCAAAACATCAATATATATATATATATATACCCTTCTTTCCCATAAATCATGTATAGCAGTTATGATAAATACAAACATAACATTTCTATCCTGCCAAAAGCACAAAAAATAGCGCTAAGGCGCGCATCAGATTGTGCAATTTTAAACTATTTTTTCATTTAGGATGTTATGGTCACTAAAGTCAATCGTATTTTCACATTATTTATTAAAAAATTTAGCAAAATATCTCATCCATTTTTGTTGAAAATCTTCTAGAAAAGTACCTTTTGACCTTCATCCTTAATATACTTCACTTGTATTAAATCCTTACTACTCCAATCTCTTTATTTGGCTAACTTATACAAATATCTTTCTCCCTCCTTAGTATTTAATTTATTATATAAATTATTAAAAGCTAAAATATTTGCATCGCATATTGCTTTCTTAGAATCCTTACGTGCCTCTTTATATTTTTCCCAATTATTAAATTTTTTTTATCTAAATTAATTTTATAATGAGTTTTCTTATTTTTTTCTTTTCTTGCACATTTGGATTCCACCACTAAATATTTTTACTATTATGAGTTTTTCCCTTTGATACTCCAAGCATATCTTTTGCAATATTTTTAATACTACTAGCCACTTTTTTACACATAATATTAGTATCCTCATGCACAAACAAAATCTTAATATCTAAAATCTTACTCTAAAAATTATTTTTTGTTAATATTCTTGAAATGACACCATCTAATCCTTGAATATTATTTTATTTTTTTCCCTTTATCTTAAAGTTCAAAACTAATAATCAATGTTGAGTACATAAATTTTCATTCGAATTATTTTACAATCTTTGTAATCTAAATGATCTAATTTTCTTATAAAGAAATAATCAATCTGAGTTTTATTATATCCATTTTTATATAAATGATGAGGTGATCTCTTTTCTTAAATAAGGTATTAACAATTAAAAAAACTATAAGCTAAATAAAAATATAATATGTTCTTCTCACATTCGTTTGTCGTTTCAAACCCATGACCACCATGAATGTTTATATAATCATCTATCTCTATAAGAACTTGTTCATTTAAATCTCCTCCAATAAAAACTCTTTTTTCAAGAGATATCTTTTGTATTAATTTTTTTAAATTATTCCAAAATTTTAATTTTGAACCCATATCCAAATCTACTCGAGGAGCAAATGCACTTATAATATTAACAATCTTAGTATCAACAATAATTTTTTAAACTATAATTCTATCTCTAATTCTATTAATTTTTATAACATTATCCTTCAAACCTTATATATAATCACACATACACTATTTCTAGTACGACTCATACATGAATATCATAGTTTAAATATTTGACTATCAAACTCCTTAGCCTTCTCTCCATCTCATTTAGTTTTTTGAATGCACATAATATTTATTTTCATATGAATCATAATATATATTAATTTCATTAATTTTCCTGTAAGAGAATCTATATTCCAAGTTCCTATCCTAATTTTAGTTTCATGGATTAGCTTTTTTGCCCACATCCAGCCTTGATGTGGGAACCCTTACCTATTTAGCACTGAATCCGGTCACTGGTGCAGCGACTCTTGCACACTTGTCGATGTAATCAGGCCATACAACATGTCGATTCTAGGGGACGCCCTAGCATTAACACAATTTTTTAAATAATTCATATCATGATTATTCGATTAGTTTTACGCTGGCCCACATTCGACCTTGATGTGGAACTTGTGGAGAGAAGAAAGAGATAAGAAGCTCAAGACGAAATCAAAGAGAGGACAAGCTCGCAAGCTTTCCCAAGAAGAAGAGAAAAGAAACAAGCTCGCAAGCTTTTTCAAGAAGAAACCCGCAGGTTTTTGGCTCCAAAAACTATCACATAATCTCCTCTATGTTTTAAAAACAAAACATCACATATTTATAGCTGAGAAAAGGCAGTCAAACAACCCCGAAAACACTCCAGTTGAACCATCTAGGAAAGGGAAAACAGAAGGCCAGCATACGGTCCAGGAGCAGCAGCCGAAGGACCACAAGGGGGGCAGGAAAAGGTAGCCACGGGAGACAGGAACAAACGCCCACAGGGAACTAGAACAGGCAGCCCAGGGAGAAGAACCAGCCACGGGACAGGAGCCAAGCGCGGGGGGGGGGGGGGGTGAACCTAATTAAATAATATTTATGAGTTGAAAAGTATCATAATGAGCTAATTTAAGAAGTAGAACACAGCAGCCACCAAAGGGAAGCATAACCCGAGCCAAACAAGCCCACACAAGGAACCAACATCAGCCCAAAAACAAGGCATAAAATCCCCCCCCCCCCACTTTGGTAGACGCTCCAGACTTTTCTGCCGGTGTCCTCATTAGGCAGCTGGCTGATCTAGCCTAGGAATCCCTTTGAAGGGATCTTTTCCTTGATTCTGCAAGCTGTAGAAATTCCTTTCCGTATTCTCTTTGGTGTATCTATAGAAGCATTGTTAATACTTTTCTATCCTAGTGAAATTGTCGACTAATCATTGTGTAATTAGTTTTTTTGAAAGAAAAATTGCCTAGTATAGCATAGAATAACTGCAGTGGTGTGCAAGCTTCTTAGCGGAATACACAAGAATTCAAACTCTCTCTGTCACCCTCTTTAAATTGGATATGTCAAACTATCTCTCTGTCTCTCTCCCTTGAAATTGTATATGTGAATTATCTGCTAGTTGGTCAGTGCATTATTATTATTCATGCACTTATTATGGTTAAATCTGAGAGCACTCCTTTTCAGATTTGGTGAAATGGAAATATTTCTTGGGGGCATATATTGGAGTAATGCTTGACATTGAAGTTTACTCAGCGTAATGATTTTGTCCCTTTTGTCAGGTGAGTGGAAGTTTTCAGTCTGTTAGAGAGGCATTGGTTCATATTACTAACAGAATTCGGGAGACCTTCTTTCTACCAAAGCATTATCCAAATATTGGGATGTCTCAGTACCTTTCCGTTGTGCCAGAGATGATGCTTCCGTGTATACCACGAAATGATGCACCTCCTGTTCGGTATGCTGCTGTTGGTTTTCCTCAAGTTCTGCATCCTTCAATAGAATCTCCAAGAAACCTTCCTGCCTCTTCACCTCAATTATGGACTCCACAGGTAACATTGTGTGAGGTATAGAGTATGCTGGTTGATCCTCTAATTAAAACATTTTATGATACTTTTTAAGCTTTTCACTATTTTGTGATATGTTATAGAGTGGAAACCCAAAAGGAGTTGCTGTGGGAAGGTTTGTTTTATTTCTTGGCCTATGAGCTTATTTTATAGTTAATATCTTACTCTGGTAGCATGTTACACAGTGCAACTCAAGCGGGAATTGCACCAAGAAAAACCGTGACTATTGCAGTTCCGCAACACTATCTGGCATTTGTGCATGGGGAAAGTGATGGTAACTTGGCTCTTATTAGAGAGGTATGCACATCCTATCTTAAACAGCTGTTAAATTTTTAGGATAGTGCTTGAGATTAAATTACCAACCCCACATAATTTGTTGGAAGCTCGGAATGATGGTGTCTTTTTATTCAGCTAGCTGTTTGCTTGGTCATCATTGTTCAATATTCATTCCAAAGAATCATGCTGACCTGCCTGTTAAGCTTAAGCAGATTCTGTTGGGTCAAAATATTCTTTTTTGTCAGTTTCCCTTATCAAGCAATTCAACTTCGCCAAGCTTTATTCATGATTTACTCAAAGGAGTTGATGCTGGCAGCTTATTATTTCTTTGCTTTTTGAGGAACATTTTTGTTCTCTTTATACTAATGTGTAAAGATAACCATAACCTTATCAAAGGGCGGTTCTAATAAGTCCTTTTGGCCAAAATATGAATTTTTTCATTTTCACTTGTGTATTCCTTCCACACTTTTTAATGGTCATTGTTGGAGAATTTTTGTTGTCTTCAAACGGATTGCATACTTTGTGATCGAGTATGCCATAAAAAAGATGATATAGTACACCGAAGGATAAAAATATAATTTTCTTATGGACTCAATAATAAATTTATAATTTAACAGATATTCCCCCATTCAATGTTTGGTTGAATGGAGTTTATTTTTTTTTGGCCTATGGTTAATTACATCTCAAGCTTTGATGCTGGAGAACACTTTTGATTAAATTAGTGATTTTTTTTATAGTCATTCAAATATTGGCTAAAGTTTGATTTTGAAATCCATGAAAATTTGCTTAAAGGGTTTGACCTTTAGGAATTTCAAAGAAGATAGGGGATCAACTTGAAATCAGATTTTTTGGAATAAGGGCCAAAGAAAAGAAGTGGAATCTTGATTCTGAGGGGAGCTCAGAGGTACTTAAAATATCATATATTGAGCTTTATATTTTATGAATCTAATTTTTATTTAAGTTGATATTTTCATTAGAAGGTTGGGGCTTACATTTCAACAACATATGGTGGAGAAATTGCCCAGAAGGTGAGGACTTGTATGGTTATTGGAATCAACCATTACCTCGGATTCTAAAACTAAGGTGATGACTACCAAGAGGTAGTACCTCGAACCTAAGTATAATGGAATGCAAAGGGACTTACAAACTACACATCACATAATACATAGTCAGCCATACTTCTGAATTTATTGTCATACCTGGAAAGGGCTACCAGCTAAACCCACTTAATTACTTTTAAAATCATGATTTTCGATCGTGAGGCTATTTTTTGTTTAGAAAGTAGGTCTTACAACTTAGCTTTGAGACCATTATGCTTAATTTTGACGGGTAGTGCATAATGCTAACTCACAAAGAAAATATATATTTTTTGTTATATAATTCTTAAGTGACAGCTTTTTATATGCGACACATTTAAGTTATGCATGATTATTTTAAGTTTGAAAAAACTTGGCTCCTTGAAAGGAGCCATGCAATTTTTCTTTATTTGTTAGAAAAATGTTAAACCTAGTTTGATTTTAAAAAATTGTTTATATTTTAATGGATAGAAATCTTATTTTTACTCTAAAAGCCAACCTCATCAAAAGTCCATGTCACCCCAAACAAAACAAGGAAGAAACCTAGAAAAAAAGCATGCATTTCTATTGAGCACCCATTAAACAAATCAAACATGCTTGAATGTATAAATAAAACACATGAAATGTAAATCATAGAGTATGAATTATTAGAACCAGATTTGACAGCTGAGTTGCTAGCCATTATACAACCCAATCAAACATTTATTTACAGACTCTACTTGTGGGGGTCTTCAGACTTCAGCTTCTAGGTAGATCTTCAGGCTTCACCTTCCATAGGTACGTTCTTTCTTGATCCAACTCTTCTTTGGCCCAACCCCACAAGTTTAATACAACTCCTAATTTTATCTAATACATATCAAAATATAAAATACTCAAAACCTTCAAAACATGGTAGATATTAGAAGCAATTTATATATCATGAAAGAACATCCAGAATTGCCTAGCACTTAGAGTGCCAAGCACCTGTTTCTATCTTATTGACCACATCACTTGATGAGGTTTTAAGTAGCACCTATTATGCAAGCATCAAACACATGCGCAAAAAAAAAAATCTAATCCTAGCATGCTTAAGGGGATGTGCACCTAAGTGTATGAGGCTTGTGTGACATGTCACACTAAGGGTGTTTTACTTAAAGTCTGGGTCTACGGAAAATATGTCAAACACTAATTTTTGGGTTAAGTGTTGGAGGATTCTCCTTAACCTTTGGAGCTAGGGAGATGTATACTTTTTTTAGCTTTGGGGCTAAAGAAGAGGAAGGGAAAGTGTCTAACATATAGCTTTTGAGGTAAGTGTTGGAAGATCCTCCTTAGCTTTTGGAACAAAAGAGAGATATCTCCTACAACTTGAAAGTTATAAGAGAAAGACATGAATATTGAACCTATGAATTGCAAATTCATGAATGTCTTTGAATATTTTGATGTTCAAAGAGAGGGTTGTATCCTTCCAACTTGGGTTGGAAGGATGAATTAGAGATAGGACTTTGAATCCTGAATGTCCTTGAACATATGGTGTCTGAAGGGAGATATCCGGTCTCCTAAATTTGGGCTTAGGAGAATGAGAGAGCTTTCTACAACTTTTGAGTTGTAGAAGAGAGAAACAACAAGCAACTTTTGGATTGCAAGTTGGAAGGGATTCCTTGAACATTTGTTGCCTAGGAAGGAGTATTCATTTGCTTAATTAGTGGCTAAGCAAATGTGATGAAAAAAATTGAAATTCGATCTCAAGTTCAAGAATTTACAACATGATGCATTTAGGACTTTTAAAAACATCCACAACATCATGCATGGGGGAGATCGGTGATCGCTCCTAAGCTAGGAGTCATGCAATGATATATTTGGATCCTTGAAGAGGTTCCAATCATTACGCATGAGAGGGATGATTATTGTTTGTTGATTTTGTCTCAACAAATAAGGAATTGGTGACTTAGAATTTAGGGATTTTTACATACATAAAACCTAAAACTTTGAAAAATACATATTAAACACATAAACTACCATATTTACTTATATACCACTAAAAGACCCGTTTGTTACTATTCTCTCACGCCATCTGAGTTCCGTGTAAAAAGCCCTACCGCTCGTCTCTTCTCATCGGTCGCAAAACCCTTCCCTTCTCCGCAACGTGTCGTATTCCCTTCGTCTTCCCCTCGTTCACGAGTCCAAACCCTTGCCTTCCCTGTCGCGTTTGAAGGTTTCACACGAGGCACATCTTCCCTTGGCCTCGCATCTTCTCGGTCGCATTCGAAGAGAAGATCAGCAAGAATTGATGTTCGTATTTTACATTTCGTGAATGTCTTAGTTGTTGTTTGAAGATCGAAGGATGGTTCTAATTTTTTTTCATCATATGAATGTATTAGTTGTTGTTTTATTGTCTTCTTCTCCAATCTGTCGCATTTCGCCTCCTATAAGTTGTTGTTTTCTCATCTTCTTCTCCAATCAGTCGCACTTCGCCTCCTACATGAACCAACTAAAACCTGTTGAAATTAGTTTGCTTTACATCTTCTGATCTTTATATATGTATAAAAGGTTGAAGTGGCTGCAAACGGTAATAAAACAGATGTAGATGCCAACTTTCGGCTGAGAGCAGAGTAGCTTCATGAAGTTGGAAATTTGCCAGGAATTTCGCATCCCTTCAAGAACATATAGGAGTAGTGCATATGTTTAACTTACTAGTTTTTTTATTTATCAGTTTTAATGCTATGCATTACTGAAGTTTGCCAATTTTTCGTTTTAAATACACATTCCTCTCAGTTCAGAAGCTTTAAAATCATTTGCAGATTATTACCACAAGTAAAGAGAATTCATATAGCATGCTATAACAACTCAACTTACGCTTTCTGTCAAGTTAGAAAACTGTAAAAATTTGTTACGGATTTTTACAACAACTCAAGATAACTCGTATTGCATGTTATTCAAATTAATTTTGAGTCAGAACAACAATAATACCTGCTCGATGAAGAAGATGCCACGGTGGTCGTCGGAGAAGTCGCACGTGTACAGGAACCTAGGGCACACGAATGGCTAGTCAGAAGAAATAGTTTTGTGAGTTGGAGAAGATCTCACGCGGGAAGAAGGTAACACTACATGCTCGAGCGAATAAGTGGAGTGGTTTTGACAGAAACATTATGGAGTGTTATTTCAAAAGTTAGAAATGAGTTTTTAGTGGTATATAAGTAAATATGATAGTTTAGGTATTTAATATGTATTTTTCGAAGTTTTAGGTGTTATGTATGTAAAAATCCCTAGAATTTATTTCTAAGTCAATGACTCATGTAACATGACATTTGGAACCTTAAGGAGGTTACACATTCAATGCATGAGAGAGGAAAGGATGTGTGATTATTTGTTGATTTTTTGCGTCTCAACAAACAAAATGGGGAATGAACCTAGGATTTGGGTTCTAAGGTTAAGGGGTTATTTGTCAATTTTTTATACTTAACACATGAGGTGAAAGAACATAAGGTTAGGTCTTAAGTTTAGGGAAATCATACAATGATACGTTCGAGGTCTTGGAGGACTTCAAATTACCATGCATGAAAAAAAGATGGATTATTGTTTGCCAATTTTATGTTTCAACAAACAAATCAAATGAACCTAGGATTTGATCATGAGGTTTGCTAGTGCTTTTGGGTTCTTTAGAGGTTATTTAGAGGTCTTCCACATGAGTTTGGAAAGCAACAAGTGAGAGAACCATTTTTTGTTTTTGTATTCCAACAAATAAGATAGGAGAGCTCGGAATTTGGTCCCAAACTCAAAGATTTATGGCATGATACATGTAGGATTTTAGGGAAACCAAACATGTCATGCAAGAAAGATTGAACGATGATTGTGTGTTGATTTTGGGTCTCAACAAATGATGAAGGAAGCTTAGAATTTGGCTTTAAGCTCCAAAATCTTCATATAATGATATGTTTGAACTTTGGGGAATTCCAAATCAACATATATGAGAAGAGAGACATGTTCATTTGCTAATTTTGTGTTATTAGCAAATGAAATGTAAACTTAGGATCTATTTGGAGAAAGGAAGATTAATTTCCTAACGCCTTGGAGAGTTTTCCTAAATCAAATTTGATATGATTTAGGGAATTTGGAAGCTTCTAAGAATATCCTAAAGATCAATTTTGACAAGATCTAGGAGAAACCTAAGAGTATGCATGGGTAGATGATTCTCCAAATTAAGGAATTTTGATAATTGAGAGCAATCAAGTGTTTATTTTGTAAAATGTAGTACATAAACTTAATTAACAATATATTTTGTGGGATATACAACATGGACTTTGGAAAGTCTGTGGGAGACCTCACAATGATTTGATATTTCTAATAGTTGATTAAATTCATATTCAAGCCACAAAATCTTACTAGAGTTCACAAACTTCAACATATGCACACTTCTTGTAACTCGTCGGTCACTTTTGTCATGTCTTGTACTTGAAAGAAGGGTGCTTGCAATTTGGGTGAGTTTCAAGTTTATAAATATCCTCATCAATTTAAATTGCTTGCAATTTGATCGATTCAAGATTGCTACTCCACACTCCAAATTTTGTATGGTACAAGATATAAACTTTATTGATTCTTCATGTTGTGAGATTTGTTACATAGACCCTTGAAAGTCTTTGTCTCACATCGACTAGAAAGTCCAAATCAATTAGATTCAATACATGCATTAAACAAAACTCTAGAGATTATCAATTTCAATGCATGCAAACTCTCCTAAATTTGGGTGTCAATTTTGTTATGACAATGCATTTAAATGAGAAGTGCATGCAACTAATGATGATCCAAAACCAATGCATCATCCTTGACTTTGAGATCAAATGATAGTGTCTACCATAGGGCATGATTGTAGGTGATGGATTGGATACAACATGAGTGCATGAACATGCATTGGGTGGTTGCCGAATACCAATCCGACAATCCTACGCGCATCGCCGTCACCTACGGGCTGTCACATGAGTGCAATCCATGGAAAATCACGAAATTCTCACAGATTTATGGAGTGGACAGCAAACATGGGTTTTGGATAGCATAAATTAAGCTACTACAAGGTCCTAAGGTTTTGGGAGCGTCAGCCACACATCCATTTGGCTAGGGGGCCTTAGGGATTTTCCTAAGTTTTTAAGATTTTACCTTGCCGGGTTGTCATGGCGGTAACCATGTTCCACTCGCCTTGCAAAGGCGAGAAATGGTGGAAGAGCGAGGCCACGAGCTGCTGTCCAAGCCGCTCCGGATGCTGAGTTTGCTGTCTAAAGTGCTCCGGAGGATGAATTTGCTGTCCAAGAACTCTCCAAACCGTTATTTCCACTGTTTGAGTGCTTCCGGAAGTCGTCGCTTGCTGTCCAAGACGCTCCAAACTGCAGTTTTCACAGTTAGAAAGCCTCCGGAGGCTGATTTCAAGCTCTCGGCCGGTCTCCAAAGCTCCCCACAGCCACGTCCCTTCACCTCCACTTGATAGAGAAAGGAAAACAGTACCGGGAGCTCTTGCTTCTAATTTGAGGGAGAAAGAAATCAGAAAACTGCTTGGTAGATCTTCCTCTAGGTTTGATTTGATTTCCAGAAACTACATAGAAAAGGAAATCCTAGTCGGCTTGGTATGAGTGTAAAACCCGGAATTAGAACGATCGTAGGCGTCACACACATTTCAATGTGTCGCGACGAAACAAGTGGAAAAAAATTAAAGTTAACGGATAAAGTCCAAAATAATTTTATAAAATTCAACGTTAATTTCTGATCGATTTGGTATATAGAACCTATAGTAAATTTTGTGTATTTTGAGAGTTATAAAATTTAGAAGTTTTGATATACCCAAACTACTCCTAAGCAAATAAGATGCCGGAATTTTTTAAGTAAGGGTATAACGATCATTTGGCAATCCACTTTCTCCCTAATATATCAAAACCGAACCCTCCCCTCCCCCATTTCGAACAAACCGAGCTGAAGAAGAGAGGAACAGGCGGATGGCGTGGCTTCGGCAGGGTGGTTCTGGCGGCGATTTTTCGGTGAGAAAATTAGTGGAAATCGAAGAGGACGATAAGGGGAATACAAATGTATGTTTTATTTAAAGCGAATCCTTCTCAATCTCAAGATTTTTGGAAATAAAAATATTAGGGTTTTTCCAAAATGTTAGTTTCTTCCAAAACTTCTTAACGAAATCAATAGAGATGGATTAGGGAAGTGTTTTAACAGTAGAAACAAAGTTTTCTTGGAGAATTTTTGGAAATAAAAAATTAGGGCTTTTATCTAAAATTTAAATTCCTTAAGGTGCTTTTACAAAAATGATTTCTAAGGGTCTTAGAAATGTTTTTGAAAAAAAATTTTGAGTTTTCTTAAGAAATTTCATTTTTCATATTTTTTCCTAATTATATAATTCCGAGAATTAATTAACCTAATTATTAATTAGGTTTAGGAAAATGTTTAGTTTCATGATATGATGAAAATTTATGATTTAGAGTTTCATAAAATTAAGGATTATAATAAATCCAAAAATTAAGATTAATTAATATAATTTTTATTAAATGTCGTAAGGAACAATTAAGGAGAAACGAAGAGTTTAGACAACTAGGAATTTGATTAAACTTTAAAGAAAATTTATTTGTGACTCATCTTTTTATGTGATTATTAGGTTGTGATCTTTAAGGTGAACGAAGTGTGTCAAAGCGACACTTTGAGAAAGTTCTGTGCTTGGAGTAAGGTATATGATGTAGGACTACAATGCTTAAAGTAATTTGATAAGAACTTGCACGACTTATTGATTAGAATAATAAATACTAGAACTACTAGCAAATAAAACGACAAAATAAAACGTAAGAGCGGTCATTTCTGTTTAGGCTAAGTTGCACAAATAAGAGTTTTGAATTGTCAAAATAACAAAGAAAATCAGCGACATGCAAATATAATAGCTTTCAACGAAAATTCCTAATCTAACAAGAAGATTAGAAATAATTGAAGTGCACTCAATCCTACGCGTACTAGGTCTTGGGCATCGACGAAGCAAAACCCTACGTTTACTAGCTTAGGCAAAGGTGAAGCTCGGCTCCTTGAGAATCGTCATCACCTACAAGGAAAGGGGATTAGAAAGTTAATTGAAAAGGGGAAGAATGTTCACCTTTGTCAAAATCTGGAAACAAGACGTGAAGAGAATGAGGTCATTATTCGTAGCTTCCTTTGAAGGTTCAATTGGAGAGAATGAAATTTCTCCCACGCGTTGAAGTGTTGAAAACAATGATCCTTAGCTCGGCTTGAAGAATCCCCTTGAGAGAAAGAAGTTTTTCTCAAGAAATCAAGTGGAGGGAAGGATGGGAGGTGGCCAGCCAATGGAAGAAACTTGGAGAAGAATTAGGTTCATAATTTCATGAGTAGGTTTAAAGTTTGGAGGGGAAAAATTAGGTAGGAGGGCTGAAATATCTTTCCAAATCAAAGGACTTTGATTTGGCAAGGATTTGAATAGCCTAAAGGGGTAAGAGAGGGGGCGGGTAAGGCTAGGCTGAAATTGGTCTTAATCCAAAGAAAGAGGTGTAATTTTTTGAAGGGAATTAATTGAGTTGGCCCTTGGGAATTTCGACCAAAAGAGAGAGAGGGGGCTAAGTATCTAGGTGCAATGTATTTGGAGTTAATGCTTTAATTAATCAATCCATTATGATTTGATTGATTGAATTAAATAAGAACATTTTCCAAAATAGGATAAAGAGAAAAGGAAATATTTAAAATTTGGAGTTAAGGCTTTAATTAATCAATCCATCATGATTTGATTGATTGAATTAAATAATAACCTCTTCTAAAATAGGATTAAGAGAAAAAGGAAAGATTTGAAATCTAAAATTAATTTATTTCAAATTCAAATCCTTTACAAAAATAAGTTGACTCAAATAAGGAAAGCAGTAAAGGAATTTCAATTAGCTTGAAATTCAAATGGAGTTTAATTTAAGAAACTTTTCTAAAATATATTTTATAATTTTAGGAATGTGTTGGACCGGGTTTACCGGCCCCGCCTGGACCCGTG
>NW_021319147.1:161523-234361 GCF_001605985.2 Dendrobium catenatum | reverse complement strand
CTGATATAAAATATGCAATCCGTTTGAGGATATAAAAATTCTCCAACATTGTGATTGTTCTTCTTTGATTTTGGTGGAGAAATTCCTCTTTTTGGGGGAAAACTAGGGCAAAACCGAAATTGTCTAAACCTAAGGCGTATCAGAATGATTTTGAAAATTCAAATTGAGTGAATTTGAATTCAAAATCTATCCAAACTTATGGAAATCTAGAATAGGAAATAAATCCAAGAGAGAGTAAGGGGCTAGGGCCGACGGCGAGGTGGAGGTGACTTGGGGAGTTTTGGATGGAAGGATGTTGGGGATGAAGGTGGTCGGCGGCTTGGAGTGAGGTGGGGTTAGGAAGACGGTTGGGTAGGAGATGAGGAAAAAAGGAAAATAGATAACGAAGAAAATCACGAACCCGGCCGTCATGAAGGTTGGTGGTGATCCAAATTCCCTCTCCTAGGGATTTCGCTCTCTCCAAGCACTCTTAAGATCTCTCAAGAACTCAAGCATTAGCACAATTTTTTTATCATTCAATTATTAACTTTAGAAGAAGAACACGAGGGCTATAAATAGCCTCGTACAAAAAGGACTCAAAGATAAAAGACGACATTATCCATAGGGCTTACATACGACTTCCCTTAAGCAAGGGGTAAAACGGGAAAAATAATTACAACATAAATAACAAATAACATAATAAAAAAATACATGAAATAACTCAAAACACATCGATTTGATCGTGGCCGTAGATCGACGACCACGCCTCAGATATACTTTTTATGCTCTGATGTCCCCATCATTCTCCCGGGGTGGGAGAAAGCTCGACTCTGTCGAGTAAGCGTCTCTGGTGCTCTCGTGACTCTCTAATACATCGGGGTCAATCTGCTGTAGCTCCTCACGCTCCAGCCATGTCTCCTCTGACTTGGGCTTTCCTTTCCACCTAATCAAGTATCTCCGTCGTCCACATTCCTTTGTGGAGATGATGTCATCACTTATAATCGAGTCCACCTTTTCTGCCATGAGTGATTTGGGAATATTTGGTAGTGGAGGTGGCCTTGGGTTCTCACACGGTGGGGTCTCATAAGGCTGTTGTATGAGTGGATTTGGTGGGTTGAATTCATGACCTTCATATGCAACTAGATATTTTATGTTAAAGGAGGGATTGATGTTGAATTATGCAGGCAGATCTATTACATAAGCATTATCAGTGATTTTCTTAATTATTTTGAATGGTCCAACACTCTTAGCATGCATCTCCTAGACGAGTGATATAATAGACATTACACATAATATAAATTTTTTTATATGTTTTCTATGCAATATGAAAATTGATGTTTAATCTTTGTGGTTGATGAAATATTATGAAAAAGTTTCTTACAAAAATGTTATATACTTATGCAAAATTGACCGTCGTTTAATGTTTTATTATAAAAGGATGTTTTATTTTGGTTTTATGCAAATTTTTATGAAAAATATGAATTACCTATTGAGCGAATAAGCTCACCACTATTGTGGGAATCTTTTTCAGGTGAACCATCTAGAAAGTGATGGCAGCGAGACGACAGTACTCCTACCGTGGTAGAGTACCTCAGGAAGAAAGGTTTTATATTTTCTGTTTTGTGTTTGAGTCTGTGGATTGTATTTGAGGAGTCTGTTGGAGTTAATATTGATGTTTATGTTTATGAATTTTTAGTTGTGATTTAGATGAAACAATTTGAAATGCTTTCAGTTGTTGTTTTAATGGCTCTTTCTTATTTATGTATGGATGAAATGAAAGTTTATGATCTATTATAAAAGTTAAATGAAATTTTTATGATATATGTTATGGTGTTTTCCGTACGACTGTCTGCTCCCGCACCGTTAATCGGGCTAGCCAGGTCGGGTCGTGACAATGAGGCACACACAAGAAAAATCGTAATGGAAGTAGTGAATCCTACTAGTGACTTTCTCTAAAAAATCTATTGTATGAAGTGAAGGACATTTGAAACACCCCGACAACTTCTAATATAAGCCTTAAGATCGATCTTAATGTAAATCTTTTGGTAAAACTAACCTAACCCTAAACACCTAACTCGGGCCACTTCTAAGTGAATCAGTAAGTCCCATACATTAGGAAAATAACCCTAAAATTCATTCACACCTAATATTGGGTAGCTTAGCCTATAAGACTAGGTTGTAAGTCCCGCTTTCTGGCCATTTTAAATGAAAGCCGTAAGTTAGACTTATAGGAAAAATATCTTGTAACAATCTAACCCTGGACGTCCTCATATGGGCATCCTAGTCTATAAGGCTAGGTTGTAAGACCCATGAAAATACTCGAAGAGAAACAAAAGGACCTATCTTCATTTATATGCAGGTAGGACCAGTGCTTCAACTTGTCCCACTCGAACATACTTTGATGTGAATCCGCTCACTCTAACTCTAATGAAGAAAAATAACTTGGTTGCGAGGGCAAAAACAAAACAATTCAACTATATGGGCCACTTAGCTTATAGGGCTAGGTCGTAAGACCCGTCGTCAGACGACTTCTAATTCTAGAAGCAATAAGACCTATCTAAACATTTATACCTCCTACAACCATCTTAGTCTATAGGGATAAGTTATAAGACCCACTATTTGGGCCACCTCTAATAATGGTCGTAAGGCCTGTCATTTGGGAGTCATTTGGGCTACTTTCAAATGAAAGCCTTAAGCCCCGTCCTAACTCTTTTATTTCAATTGCATTTTTCTCATTTGAAAAGTTATTAATGTTATGCTACTTATAGTTTCATTGAAATTGAATTATTGCAGCCTTCTAATTTCTCTGGGTAAGTGATATTTGCGAGTGTCAGGCCTGCTTATGTCACTTATAAAGAAGCGTGATAGTTGTCGTCATGTGACAATATGGGAGAACCTACAACCCCAACACGCTTATAATGAAACACACGGGGTCTTCATCACCTGCACAAGCGAAATATATGAATTTTCCTTCCACATTGGAATGACATGCATGACTACTTATTTCACAAATTTTCTCGCTGCATTGGAATAAAGTGCACAGGTACTTAATTTTGCAAATTTCCCCATCACATTAAAACAACGTGCTTGATATTTAATTTTAAAATTTCAGAACTATTCATTTGTGTAAGATGTGGGATAGAGAGTAAGTTGAGAGGAGAGAGAAATAGGGAAAAGAAAGGGAGGAAGAGAAGGAGAGGTAATATGCAACTTGGAGCAGTTGACGGCAAGTAGGCGCATGAGAAGATGTCTAGGGTGGTCTTGGTTGTCTAGATTGTTCGACACTAAGTTGACCGTTGGTGGTTTGGAGAAGAAGAGGTGATGGTGGCACATAGGGGTGTCAATATTTAACCCAACCCAAAATCTCGACCCGAACCCGACTCGAAAATTTTTCGGGTCGGGTCAACCCGAACCTGAATCGGATCGGGTTCGGGTTAGGGATTTCGACCCATTTTCGGGTTCATCCGGAAACCTGAAATCAACCCGATTTGACCCATTTTTAATTAATTTAGGAGGGTTTTATAAGATTGTTATGAAATAAGTAAATGATATTTCAAAAAATTATAAATATTATTGTCCAAATTAAATTAATCTTGATTTATTTTAAATTAATTGAAGTAAATCTTACCTTAATTTGATTTAGATTTAAATAAATTGAATTACATAAAATTTTTTAATAAATTATACCTGAAGCGGGTCGGGGTCGGGTTCGAAAAACTGACTCGTTTGCAAAAACGGGTCGAGTCTAACAGTGTCGGGTCGATTTTGGGTTGGACTCGAACCCGACCCCTGACCCGATTTTGACAGCCCTAGTGGCACATATGCAAGTAGGACAATAGGCTTGCACGAGGAGGAGGGTTTAGGCGATTGTTGGTTGATCGAAGGAGATTTTCCAGTGGTGGGTTTTCCAAACTGTGGTTATTGGATGTGTTGTGGGGATTGCAGGTGGTGGTTGTGTGGGTTTGATGGGTGGCAACGACATTGGTTGGTGGCGGCTGATAGTTGTGCGAACTAGGGAAAGGTGGTTGTGGGCGTTGTTTTCTGGAGGGTTCAGTTGGAGGGAGTTGGTTGGCTTGGACTGGTTGTTGCCGTTGGTTTGGTTAGTGGTGAGAGGAGTTAAGGTAGGCATGGGTGCAATGCAAAGAGCTAGAGAGAGAGAGAGAGATCTAGATGGGGGTGTGATGTAGGCAAAGGGGGGGTCAACTCAAACCCAAAATAAGTTGATTTTGACTTCCCTTGAGCTTACAAGCTCAATAAGGTTTAAGCTGGAATTTAGCTCATTTATGAGCTAGTTTTTAGTTCATTTATTGAACTAAAGGTTAGCTCATTTATTAGCGAGGTTTTAATTCATTAGTTATCTTAATTAATGTAATTTTTATTATAGTTTTTTATGTCTTAAATTTAAGTTTGTCTCTTGGGATTCCAAAATGGCTTTTGGAATCCCAAGGTTGTTTGTTTTCCCATGCCATGGCTCATTGGCTTCCACGGGTTAGCTGTTTGCATTCCTTGGCTCCTTGGCTCCTTGGTTCCCACGGTGGGCTGCTGGTCTTCCGTGTTGGGTGGCTTTTCCCGTGCCTGGTGCCTATTGAGGGGGCATTCTTGGCTATGATAGACAGTCACGACCCTCAAAAGAGTGCTGATGTAGATGATAGATTTGAGCAATATAAGAAAAAGTTGAGAGGACTTAGCGTCTACGATTAATTATACACTTAGTCATTCACACTTCTTTAATGCGAGCTTACCCGTCTATCTATAGAGATCTTGCAGAATGGGTAACCACAAGTTGAAATGTAGGGAGTATAACTTGCTGGAAAATATTGTTTCCTAGATAAGTTATAGGATGTTTAGAATTTTTGAGCCAGACATTGATTTTGTTGAGAAAACTTGGCGATCAAGATTGTTTGAGCCACTCCAACTACAATCCAATTTGCTTAAGTGACCTCGAGATTCTTCGGTAGGGCATGCTTTCGGTCTCGTGCATGGTTATGCCCCATGGGTGTGATATGTTTTGCAGGCACGTAAAAACATTTTGGAGGCTGGCGTTTATGAAATCATGTATGCCTTGTTGTTTAACTTTGAGAGCATCCCTCCTTACTGGGTTAAATGTGTTATCGAGTTCTGGGATTCAGGTACTAATGCTTATTGGATAGGCTTGGAAGAGTTGACCATCTTGTTACGGAAGTTGAAAGTTCGTTATAATAGTGTATTCCTCCGAACATGGAGCTTTTCTCTTGGCGGCCTTCTCTTGATAGAATTAAGCAAGGGGAATCGATCTTGTCAACAACCTTTCCCGAGATTCTTGGTTATTAATGAAAAGTTTGCAGAGTAGCTTGGATATTGATGTACTATCTCGGTATTTTTTATCCTTGGACATTTGGATTTGTAGCTTTCTTCAAGAGGATAGCCTTGTTCAGCTCACCATTCTATTACACGATACTTTTGAGTTCGGCATGGACTGCATTGATGACTTCTTGAAAGTTTTTTCTTAGTTGTTTGTAGAGATTGAATACGCGTCTCCAGCCGTCAATTCTATGGGTGAAGATTTATTTTTAATTGGCTTTTTATTCACTTGGTTTCACACTTTTATTTTCCCTACAAAAGGGGGATCTTTATGGTGCAGTGCTCTATTTGCATCCTTTCTTATGTATCGCGACAAGTAGCTCCCTTTAGCTCCTGTAGTTCTTAGTAGAATAAACATAATTTTCAACATAATTATGAAAACTACTTTTCTTAACATACAATATATCGTCATTCTCTAACATTATGTTTATGCTTGGTTTCGTATCCACATCCGAGGAGCATTTAGTTGCTCAAAATATCCATCATACTTCTTGAATAAGGGATATCTCATTGTCCTGCTACTACCCTAAAACAAGTGCTTGTGCGATTTTTGCCTTGTCTTTTATCTCATCGTTGCTTGATTTTCCTTAGTGTATCAACTAGAGATAGGCGATCTACCAAACAATGTGATGAAAACTGATTTAGTTGATGATATTGATTGCTATGGTAGATGTGCATTGCTTCATGGGGATTAGTCTTTGGAAGTTGTTGAGTATTTTATTAGCATGTGAATCAGATAGTTATGCTATCACTTTGGTTGATTAGTAGGATAATAACCAAAAAATTGCTCGACATCTTGGGTTTTAACAAACAACTGCATACAAAGGCTTGCCTCTTCTACTTGATTTAGCATATGTCAGCCAAACAAGTTCAACAGCCTTGGAGAGCTGGAAGCATATTTCTTTTGTGATGTGGGTTCACTTAAATTTAGTACAACAACAACATCAAGCCTTTATCCCACTATGTGGGGTCGGCTGTATGAATCCTTTTTCTCCATTGTGTTCTGTTAAAAATTAAATTCTCATTCAAATCTAATAAAGAAAAGTCATTTCCAATATTATCTAAACAAGTCTTTTTAGGTCTACCCCTACCTTTCTTAATATAAGTCAAATATAATACATCTACTTTCCTAATCGGGTCATCGGAAGGCCGCCGTTTTATGTGACCAAACCATTTAAGGCGACTCTCTTTAATCTTATCTTCCACCGGAGCTACTCCAACCTTTTCATTTATATGCTCATTTCGTATCCTGTCTCTAAGAGTAAAGCCACTCATCCACCTGAGCATCCTCATGTCTGCAACAGTTAACTTAATATTATGCTTCTCTTTTAATGACCAAAATTCTGCACCATAAAGCATTGCAGGTTTAACCACCATCTTATAGAATTTTCCCCTAAGTTTGAGGGGTATTTTTCTATCACACAACAAGTCCGATGCATTCCTCAAGTTCAACCATCCAACTTGAATTATACTAGTAATATCCCCATCAATTTCACCATTACTCTGAAAAATTGATCCAATATATTTATAATGTGTACTCTTATTAATGACTTGATAACTGAAATTTACAATCCCCCCACTAGAACTATTATTACTAAAATTACACTATATATTCAGTTTTAGATCTACTTAAACGAAAGCCTTTATTACTAATAATATCCCCATCTATTATCACTTAAATTTAGTACCATGTCTAAATTTCGTTTGATGACACGAAATAGTTGCACTTGAGTTGTGTTCGGTTGATTTAGGGGAGACTACTTTTCGCACCTTTCTTGGACCATAGTGCTAGAAGATATGAACATCACATGAGATTGCTAGCAAACCCTTAGGTCATGGGTCTCGACGAAACTTTCCACCGACTAGGCATAGCGAAGGTACATCTTTGCTTATCGATTATTTCCATTAGTTGTTTGAATCTTTTAGTTATGCTTGATGCCTAGACTGACTTAATTATAGGTGGTCGTGATCGAGTAATTCCAGAGGAGGCCATTCTTTCTCCCACCATAGTGCAGATGAATTTCCTTTCACCAGTATGTAGTTATGTGCATTCTCACTGTGGTGAGCTCACTCATGCTTCTAAAAATTGAATGGCAAGTCCCATATTGCAACGATTTTTAACGCCGAAGGATGTAACGTTTGAATCTTTTAGGATGTATGTAAATGTGTGGTATGCCTCTTTTGATGGTTATGTGATAGGCTCATTGAGCATGTATATACCCGATCTAATTATTCTTGATATGGACATGTCTTTCGTGGAGCCGAGCATCTCTATGGATCCCTTCTCTTTTTTTTTTTGGCAAGGTAAGACGTCTGTAATATGGGAGTCGCTGCCCACTAAAGTGCATGATGTACCCATGTACACTTCAACATCTTTTGATTTAGCAACAATATATGGGACCTCTCTTTTTGGTAGGTCCCAACACATTTTGTAGAATTTAGTTAATGAGGAATTCCTTCCTCTATTGTTCATCATAAATTTAGGTTAATAAAAAATAAGGCGGTCATACTAACAAATAAAATAATTTAAGAAAAAAAATATACAAATCACTTTCAAGTCAAATTTGGGTTGGCGGGCCAACTTGAATCGACCCGTTTATAAACGGGGTGGAATTCTGAACTCTAACATGACTTGTTTATTAAACAGGTGAACTCGAACCCAAATTTTTCAGATTGGGTTGGCGGGTTATGCCATTTATTGACGGCCCTATTGAAAGGAGTAGATTACCACTCAGAGATATGTTACTAACATTCAACTTTCACCAATCTAAGGAATATAACATGCAAGATTGCAACATGATTTTTCATTCGAATTTGGTTTGTAGCTTGAAATCAAGTTCACTCGAGTCATTGGATCACTTTACAATGAATGCCAATGCTAACTTGGAATTTTTAGCTCATATTGGTTTGGTGGCTGACAATTTGAGGCGTTGAGGGCATTATATTGCGAAGCTAAATTTTCAATTCGACAGCTAAAATCTTTCTTGGTTATACGAATCAAGGTTTCATTGCTAGATCTCCATGAACGGGTTAGGATCTATCAGGTGGTTGGTAACATGGTTGATGATGAATTTGAAAAGAGTATTGAAGTCATGAGACATTGCAGCCATAGATCCGCTAGTATTGTTGCCAAGATTGAGAAACTCTCATCGAAGCCGAAGAATTGTTAGAAAGATTTGATGTCTTTTTGATGAACTTGCTTAGGTCCTAAGTGATGTCCAACTTCAAGGTTCAGCTTGCTATGATACCAAATTAATGTGGTGGTGAGATTTTTTGTCAAATTGATAGAAGATATTTTAAATTAAGTCAAATTTTAATACGTTGATTCGGTTAATTGACTGGGTTTAGGAGGATAACTAGCCTTGGACTCAACATAGGTTTATTTTATCCTTGAATAGAGGGGAGCAACATTACTTTCAAGTCCATCATATTGGGTGCTAAAGCTACACTGATCTGTGCTATGGAAGAGTTAGAAACTACCAAACCCTTGTAGATGTAATGACACAACTCCAGGACATGTAGGCTTGATTGCCTTAAACTCTTTCTTTTTTATTTTCTTTTGTTGAAATTTTATTTCTTGTATCCCCTTTTTACGTGCTTGTATACATATGTAATTGTGTCTTTTCTTCTCTTCTTTTATCACCATGTCTTTTTATTAGCATTGTGGTTTAACCCAAATTATTTGTCTAAGTCCGATAGCTGGTACTGTAGAAGGATGTGCATCTTACTCTAGATTTTTACGTCAAATTTGCTATTATTTCGGCTTGGTTATAGCAACTTGCTGGGTCCGGTTAGATTAACGTTAGTCTGATGCTTTGCTCATAGTGATTTTGTTGATGACAAATCTTATTTGTGATTTGAGGATAGAGTTTTGGGGTTCCTTTTGTCCTATGTTTTGTGGGGGCAAATTTGGTGAATGGTAGATGCCGATGAATGGGCTCTCATGGCTTATGTAAGGTTTATAACAGAGAGTCGCCGGTCAAGTGCTTGATGCTTTTATAGACTTATTGATGATAGAATTCCCTTAGTTCGACCTCGAGCTTTGAATAAATTTTGGGATAGCTTATTCAGTCATTTGCGTTGTGCTTCGACGGACTTGTTAAAGAAGTGAATCCATCCGTGTTTATTTTGTTTTGTGCTTGGTATACTTGCTGAAGGAATCCAAAATTCTGATTTTGCTAATAACGCCAAATTCAACTTGGTTCCTTCATTTTGATAAGGATAATTATTTTGATAGTACTTTGATTCTTTGATCTTTGACCAGTTGAGAAGATTTCATTCATCTTGGTTACATAAACTTATAAGTCAAAATAACAATGAGAATTGACAGCTTTTTTTTTTTTCAAACTGGAGGAATGGAGGTTCTCTTAGGACCTTTTTATATCGTATTATTGAGCAAGTGGAGCTGCCAGCAACTCAATAATATCTGAGCTTGCTGAATCCGATCACATACACTTGCTTGAGCCCTAGACTTAAGCTATGGAGAATTGTACTTTCCCAACTCGATTCGTTGAAGTTTATGTACTTGGAGTTTTCTTTTGTGGTTTTAATGTCTCAAACCTTCTATATTAAAAAATCCTTTTACTGGATTCTATGGAAATATTTTGGTTGAGAATCACCTCTTTGACTTTGCCATGATCATCTTTTAGAATGGGGTCACTTCAACTTATCTAGGGTAAGTTCTAAGTGCGCTTTTCTTAGCACGGCGAGTAAATTCAATTTTAAGTACCTATACACGATTTTTCTTACGCGTTGAAGAAATATTGCAAGTTCTAAGTTGTACAAAGAATCATGCACGTCTTTTTATGTAACAGTGAGAAAGAATATCCTCTAACTGCGGTATCTTCTGACATCGACTATGTACTCATTTTTTGGTGTGGCGGGAATGCCTAATAGAACCTAAGACACCCAATTATGCGGTAATGTCGTAGATTGGCTGTTGAATTTTTTAGTAAGCCGAGGACTTCAATAGAATAAAAATGAAAGTGACTTGTAGGGAGAATGTAATAAAAATGAAAATGATAAATTTAAACTCATGTATGAATAAGATAAATAGTTGATGACTATGATGCACTGACACTTCTCGAAGAGGTGTGTTGTGTTCAACACGATACACATTTGACACCCTTCGGGCACGTGTCGGACACGCTGAAGATGCGCCCAATTTAAAATATATATATATATTAAAAAAAAATTGGACATGCATGTCTTAAATATTGTATGAAATTTTTTTTAATATAATTTATTGTATTTTAATTATTTATTTATTTAAAAAAGAAAAATAAATTTTTTTATTTTCTCTCCACAACACCAAATCAATCGTCCACACTCAGTACTTCAATAACATCAAGTCTTTATCCTACTATATGGGTTAGACTACATGAATCCTTTTTCTCCATTGTGTCTTGTTAAGAGTCAATTCTTATTTAAATATAATAAAAAACATCATTTCTAATACTTTCCAACTAAGTATGTTTGGTCATTTCAATATCCATAAAAAATTCTAATTTTCATTTCTCTCTAGTAGGTTGCAGCTAGGGTTTTATAACAATGCTCCATGACATCTCAACATCGATGTCTGAAGCTGTTACAACATTAATAATTCGAAACCATCTCAACATCAAATTTTGGTGTTGTCTTAATATTGACACTCGACACCATCTATTTATACACTCAAAATTAGGGGTGTCAATATTTGACACGACCCGAAAACCCGACCCGAACCCGACCTGAAAATTTCGGGTTAGGGTCAACCCGAAACGGGTCGGGTTCGGGTTCAGCATTTCGACCCGTTTCAAAAATCGGGTTGGGTTCGGGTTAACCCTTTGACCCGAAATTGACCCGAGATTGACCCGATTTTGACCCATTTTTTACCCGAAAAGAGGAGATTGACACATTTTTACCTGAAAATTAGCCATTTTTTTGTTGGAAACGGGTCATTTAGGTCGTGTCTGGTTGACCCTGACCCGAAGCGGGTCGTGTTTGGGTTAGAAAAACTGACATGTTTTTAAAAACGGGTCGGGTTCGGGTTGACCCGAATAGTGCCGTGTCAGTTTCGGGTTCGACCCGAACCCGACCCGTGATCCGAAATTGACACCCCTACTCAAAATCGCCCCCATATGCCGTTTTATTATCTCATATTTTTCTAACATAATCTTAACATTGATAATTGATGCCCTCTCAACATCGACGCTCGATGCCAATTGCACAACATCGATGCTTGACTCTTGAGAGCATTATGATCTCCTCTCTTGATGTCTGACACATGACATCGATGCCCAACTCTCGACATACTGATATTAATCATTTTAAGTATAAATTATAGTTAAATGACTTATTGTTTCTCAATTATTCTTATTCTACTTATTTAATTTTTATACACTATTTTGAAGATTTAAAAATTATAATGTGGTCATATCAGTGAGTTGTATTTTAAATTATTGACATGTACCATGTTCGTGTTTGTGCAGCATAGGTTGATGGCATACACTACGATAAATAAAGACATTATTTGAACGAAAATATGACTTACATGGGACTTGTAATGAACCCAATGACTCGTCAATATGGGTGAACAAAACTTTTCTTTTGCTCTTAGAACTCTCTTGAATAATTAGAAAATTTAAGAATGCATTTGGTTAGATGAACTGAAAATAAAACTGAATTAAAACTGACAACTATTTATAATTTCAAAATGATCCCTTGTGGGTCCCACTTCAACAAGGTCCAAGTTACACTCATGTAAATGAATCTAAATCGTAATGTTTCTGATTAGATTCACAACATGCAGACAAAATGCGAATAATAATGAACTTGAAATGTAAAGTCACAAGCGTGCTTTAATGATAATGCATTCATGTGAACAACTATCACATTGGACAAATATCTCAAACCGTTGTCTTCTGGTGAATAGTCTTCAAACATAGCAAAGTGGCCGAAAGTATTGTCCATCCTGGGTGTACGAGTGACCTAAGTGTCGTATATGCTAAATGCTAAAAAAGAAAGCTCTTGCACTTCCCGTAAACAAACAATATACCCCATGAATGAACAGTGTACCTCGTTAACAAAGATTTTCTAAATAAGACAAACGGGTGCACTCCTTCGAATTATGGGTTGCGCAACTATTTTGATAAAGTGTACAAGATGTATTTAAAAGTAAAATTTTCATGTCCACCGACAAACATATTACTGTTGAGAATGTTGTGTGGATCGAAAATAAGTTGAAATTAAATTCAATATTAAAAGTCATACCAGACTCTTATACGAATATATATATGTAACCAACTCAACCAATAGCAGGCTGCCACCTGTTCAATACACACCACCTAGCTCTATATAAATCATTGCAATTGTTATCTCAAGGTAGATGTAATAAAGAATTTCTTGTTCTGCTTCTATCCTCTTCTTTGTGTATTCCTTATGCTTCAGATTATCAGCTTCATGGTATTAGAGCTGATTGGCTCGTAGCCTTCGTCCAACTAATGGATTCACCCTTGTCCATGACTACTGGCGAAAAAGTCAGGGAATGCCTGACGATTCCATTCTCCCTAAAGTTCTTGATATCAAATTTCAAGATCATCATTCCCATTGCTCTCTCAAGCGAAAATTATTCATCCTGGAAATCTCAAATCACAAAACTGTTCAAAGCCAACAACTATCTTTCATTTCTCGATCAATCTACTCCCATTCCCCCTCGATTCATTCTTCAGCATGTTGGCAGCTCTCGATCAAATCCATAGTTCCATCTATGGACTTTGATCGATCAAAACTTGGCTATTGCGATCTGCTCTACTCTATATCCCTTTGTTCTTCCTTATGTATTGAATCTTGCGTCGAAATATGGTCGTCTCTTGAGCGTCGCTTACAATCCATGAATCGCTCATAATTCATACAACTCAAGAATGAGTTGTCAATCTTTCCATTGGTCAATCTATGATGACTCAATACCTTACCTCAATCAAGACATTAGTAGATAACATTGCCACCGTCGGAGCCAACTTTGATACTGAAGACATACTTCTCTACACTCTTAATGGGCTACCGTCCCAATATCAAGCTTTCAAGGCCTCGATTCGCACGACACTATTGCTGATCATCCTTGACGTCTTGTACGACACTATTGCTGATCATCCTTGACGTCTTGTACTCCCTCATTCTTAGTGAAGAAATAAACCTCTACACGGAATCTGCTAAAGAAGCCAACAATCCTCACATGTCCACCACCCTCTTTTCCTCTCGCGGTCGCGGACGAAATAGAGGATGATTCGTCCAAAATGTTGGCTGAGGTCGCAACAACAACACCTCATCACGACCACCCTCTTCCTCCACTACTGGTAATATCTTCTATCAAATCTGCGGCAAATGTGGTCATCAAGCCAACATATGCTGGCATCGCCTCATTCTTCAATATCCTACAAAGGTTATAAGTGTCTTGCTCCTTCTATGGGCAAAGTTTACATCTCTAGACATGTGTCATTTGACGAACACACCTTTCCTTAACTCTTCAATCCACCGCCACTTCCTCAGTCGTTCCCACAACATACTTCTACTAACCCCCAGCTTCTTATTCCCACTTACCTGACTACACCTCCGCCACCTCTTCATCCTTCCCCTCTGCATGTTCCACCTACAGTCCGGAATTCCTGTCCTACCTCCTCAAACAACCACTCCTCCCCCAGCTATTTTATCAGTTCCTTCCCCACCATTACCTATTCCAAATCAACCATCCTCCTCTCATCGCATGTTCACTAGATTTAAAACCGGTTCTCTAAACCCTGCCAAATTCTTAATCTTCACTCCTCCCTTAACTCTTATCCAACTACCTATGCCGAAGCCATCAAGCATCCTCATTGGAGAGCAGCGATGGCATCTGAATTCTTATCTCTTCAACAACATGGCACTTGGAAGCTGGTCCCACCTCCCCCCAACACACCCATCTTTGGTTGTCGGTGGACTTATAAAATAAAGAAAAATACTGATGGCATGATCTCACGATACAAAAGCTCGTTTGGTAGCCCAGGGCTATCACCAAGAATACAACCTCAACTACACAGAAACCGTTAGTTCGGTGGCCAAATTCCCCTCAATTTGTATTCTTCTCACTATAGCTCATAGTTTAAAATTGTGCAATAAGAGGCGCGCTTCTACGCAATTCGGCCCCAAAGAGCCTCATTGCTTAAGCTTTATTGGGTCCAGGTGAGGCGTATGCCTCTGTGCTTGTGAGGCGCAACTCGGAGGCTGAATTGTGCAATTTTGAGTGAGGCGCACATCTCATGTAGCTGGGTCTCACACACTTAAGTTCTTAATGAAATAACCTTTCTTCCCTTTTCTTCTTTCGGCCTACCCGAACCAAAAGGACCAGCTTCGCAAAGCCGCAAGTCCGCATGCTAGCTCCGCTCGGCCTCCCTTCCCGCCGCCTCTCCCGCTAGTGAGCTTCTAGTGTCTGGCCACCCTCTACGACAACTCCGCTACCGATTTTAGGTTTTTTTTTTTTTAATTCAAGGTAAGATTTATCAAGTTATAGAAAATATAGGATTTTTTATTTTTTTTAGATTTTTTGTTTGTTTTCGCATTTGTGCATTAGGAAACATGGTTAAAGGCAAGGAAAAGACACATACGTCATTGCGGCGGGACCCTTGGAAATACAATGTGCATGTTGATGTAGGAGGCGGCGAGAAGACATGTGTATTTAAAATACAATTTTTATGATAAAGTGGTGAAGGGGAGGAGTTACTCACGTGAAGGAACACTTTTTTGGCTCACATAAAAATGTAACACCTTGTACGAATGTGTCGTATAAGGTGAAGGAGGAAATTACTGCTTATATGAAGAAGAGTACCACAGCTAATCATTTACAACATGAGCAATTTGATGAAAGAGTCAAACATGGTGCTTTCTACGGGAGCGAGAGTGGAAAGGACTCTTCGTCCACTATACATAATAGGAGGTGTGTGGGGTCCTTTGGACTATTATATGATTAATCCAGGAGAGGATAGAGGACATGCACAGATGACGCCTACAGCTAGTACTAGAGCCGTCAGGTTTGCATGGATATTGACAGATTTTTTTTTGAGAATGTCATTCCATTTAATGTTACGACATCGCCGGCTTACTTCAATATGTTGTGATCTGTATGGTTGTATGGGAGAGGGTTGAAGGTACATTCCATGTATGAGTGGTTCATAGATGATGAGACAAATTTGTCAATATCAGACCTGCAGCTAGAGGATCTAAGTGATCAGACATGCAGCTAGAGGATCTATGTGTGGATGTCTTGAGGGACAAAGCAGATTAAGTGTCCACTAGTACCACACCACACACATCCACTAGTTCTGCAGCACAACAAGCAAAGAAACGTATCTCATAATTTCTTATGTGCTATTACATTATATATATATATATATGCAATTAACATGACACTAATCATTCTTATTGAACAAGGAAGAGAAGTGGTAACATTGCAGATGATGAAGATTTGACATTCATAGATACAATTGAAGAGTAGATTCCCTTGAAGACCTATTTAGTGATGGGACATGATTGAATTTTATATATTCTTTCTTATTTGTACTTTGGGAGTCTTGATAGACTTATATTTGTAGTTATGTACTTTGAATTATGCTATGAGATGCATATATTTTATTATTTTCCACTAACTTCACTTTTCATTTAGAAATTTTTATTGTATGATAGACTCTTACTATTATTTACCTGTTAAAATACTTAAAATCTCATTTACGCAATTCTTCGTCCGTGAGGCTTACGTGTCACACCGTCTCGAGGCTTACGCCTCGCCTCACAGACGAAAAATGCATCGAGGTTTATTAACGCAATTTTAAACCTTGCTATAGCTGTCACTCATCAATGGCATATTCATCAACTTGATGCTACAAACGCTTTTCTTCATGGCTCCCCTCACGACACCATTCACATGGAGCAATCTCATGGATTTGAGGACAACACCTACCCTAATCATGTTTGTCTGCTTAAAAAATCTTTATATGGTCTCAAATAAGCTTCGCGTGAATGGTTTCAAACCTTCTACATGCATCTTCTATCTCTCGGTTTCCACAACAGCTCATCCGACCCATTGCTCTTCATCCTCAATCAGAATTCCTTTGAAGCCTGTCTTCTTATATACGTTGATGACATCCTTCTTATAGGGAATACTCCCTCTCTTCTTTTGATATCATTTCCTCACTCAGCACTAACTTCTCCATCAAAAATCTCGACAACCCCTCCACTTTCCTCAGCATTTAGATTCTCTCCCACAATAATCAATTTCATCTATCTCAATCTTCCTATGCTCAATCCATTCTTCAACAAGTTGCCATGGACAAGTGCAACCAAATTGCCAATCCATCCACCACCAAGCCTTCTACTCCTCTTGATCTCCTTCTCTTCAATCCCACCACATACCGTCAACTCACTGGTTCTCTTCAATACCTCACCATCACCAAACCTTACATCTCATTTGTCGTCAACACCCTATGCCAACACATGCATAATCCTTCTCCAACTCACTATCATCTTCTAAAACATCTTCTTCGTTATATAAAAGGCACACTTTCATTTGGCCTTCCCATTTCCTCCTCTCTCGCTTTATCAGGATTCTCAGATGCCGACTGGGCAACGGACCTCGACACCAGATGTTCTACTTTGGGCTATTGCTTCTTTCTAGGTGACACACTTATCTCTTGGATAGTCCAACAGCAACAAACCGTTGCTTGATCCTCCATAGAAGTGGAATACCGCTCCTTAACTACTGCTACAGCCGACGTCATTTGGATTCGTTGTCTTCTCTCCAACTTCAATCTTCCCCAAAGTCTACCTTCGGACATACACTGTGACAATATCTATGCCATTGCTCTCGCAAACAATCTGGTGTTCATGCTAGAACGAAACATATCGAAATGGATTTTCATTTCATACGAGATCACATACAGTCCAAGGAAATCATGGTTGTTCCCATCAGCTCGGTTGATCAAACCGCTGATATCTTTACTATGTCTCTTCCTATGCCTAGATTCAACCTTCTCAGAACCAAGCTAACAGTGCAGCCCTCACCACTAGCTTGCGGGGCGTAAAAGCCATACCAGACTCTTATACGAATATATCTATAACCGACTCAACCAATAGCAAGTTGCCAACGGTACAACACACCAAGTAGCTCTATATAAATCATTGTAACTGTTCTCTCAAGGTAGATGTAATAAAAAATTTCTTGTTCTGCCTCTATCATCTTCCTTGCGTATTCCTTCTGCTTCAGATTATTGGCTTTCAAATATGTTTTAAGAATTGTGCAAGCCTTTTTGGAAGATTGAAAAATTGTCTCTCAAATATGGAATTTTTTTTTTTAACATGATGCTTCTCGAGCGAGTTGTTTTGCCTATAAGAAATTAAAAATTAAGGGGTAAATATTAAAGTAGAGTTTGATCAAGCCATCCTGGGTTAAAATTAAAAATTTTGGTTCTTGTTCAAATTTGATTTGAGTAGAGCGCTGAGTGATTAAGGCTTCGTTTGGGAGGGCTTTCTTCCTGCTTCTTAAAGCAGCTTTCAAGTATAAAAAATAAAACTTTTGTACTAAAAAACTGCTTTAAGAAGCAATAAGAAAGCCGTCCAAAACAAAGCCTAATTTAGAGTCTAAATTCAGGCATCGTAATTAAAAAAAAATGTTTTTTAAACAATTAATTGATTTTGGTTCATATACGGGTATATATATCGAGTTGGTATCATGTTAAATCAAGCTAAGCGAACTATTCATTAGTCGAAGCAAATTAATTTTTATTTTGACTTAATTTAATTTTGATTAATTATCAAATAGTTTTTGAATTTCAAACTTAATTATGAATCCCATTAGTTAGTTATTTTTCTTTATTTGAAGTGAACTTATATTTTCTCCATATCTTCCTTTTTATTTCTATTCTGTTTAAAATATTATTGACTTGCAAAAGCTATTATCTGTCTGAACTCTTGCAATGTGGATTATTTAATTTCTTTGATCAGGTATCTGGTGCTGATGTCACAATCCATGATCCAAAACCGGGAACGCATGAAGGAACCATTGTTTTATCAGGATCTCAGAAACAGACTAGTACTGCCCAAGGCCTTCTCCATGCCTTCATCCTTAATGGATTATGATATCATACTAATGATCTTTTGATGCCAAAGCATAAGGATATAAGATACTACTTCTGATGCCGCCTTAAATATGCTAATCAGTATTTCTGTGCTCAGCTGCTTAGATTTTTCGGTATGCGCAGAGACGCTGTTATACAGATTGTTTACAGCTCATTCTAATTGTTTGTTTGATATATTGAAAATTCATTCAGTAAAGTGTGAAGCTTAAGTAACCAAGAAACGAATTTTTAAAATTTTAAAACAGACCAAGTCACTCGCCATTGATCTGCCATGTGGCAGAAGTTGCTCGTTACATGATGACTTGTAAGGTGGTGGAAGTAGCATGCCATTTGGGGACTTTTAATTTTTTTTGAAATATTATTGGCTAGTTGTTGGCCAGGCATTGTGTTGTTTCAACGAGCTATTTGAGCCTTCTATACACCCCCAAATAGCTTCCCCTACTCCTCTGACTGCTCATAAGCATTACTTTCTTAGAGTTCTTGCAAAAAATGTTGGTTGAAGTCATTGGTGATGAGTTTATTTTCAGTCTAAGAGATCTGCTAGTTTTGCTACTTTGTCTTTTTTTACTGAACATGTCAGATTTGTTTGGATATATATATATATATCTCATTGTGTTAATTTATGGTTATATGTTATTTTGAATTCTAATTTTATTTTAACGCCTCTTCAAGCCGAAATGATATGCATGAATTCGAAATTTGTGACCGAGTCATTTATTGCATATTATGATATATATATATAAGAGTTTGTGACTAAGTCATTAATATAATCTTGGCGTTGGGCTGACATGTAGTGTTAAAATGAATTTATTTGAAAAATAGGAAAATATGGATCCAGTATGTAGGGTTGCGGCACTGGGTTGACAAGCGTTGCAGTGCTAGAAACCATTGTAGCTGCAACATTGAAAGCTATGTTTTATAGTAACTCTGTAATTGACATGCAACAAAGTGGTGGTAGGTAGTTGGGTGCCATGGTTGAGTAATGAATTAGCTTTTGAATATATTTAATATAAATATACCTCACAACCTAGCCCTTCCCCTCTATTCCATTTGTTTGTCGTGGAAGAAAGAAAGGAGGAGAAGGGAAAGAAGAGAGGAGAGAGAGAGCTCTATGAGGATTATTTTTATTGTTATAAGTGATCTTTATTCTACTTCTATTTTTAATGATTCTAAATTTAGTATATTTCTCCCTCTTTAATTTGGTAAAAATGCAATATCTTTTATTTTATTGAATTTTCACTGCGTAACTTTTAGTATGTGATTGATATCACTATTTTAAATATTTTGATTAGTTTATATAAAAATTTCATTGGATAAACTAATAGTTATGATTTTATAAAAAAATTAAAATAATATGGATTATCATGTATCTCATAGATTAATACATTTCATACATGATATTGATGCGTAGAAAAAATGATATCATTGAGACATAATAATGTGACATTTGCATGTAAGCAAGAAAAAATTAGATGTCAATATTATAATTAATATGAGTGGTCTTTTTAAAACATAATAACCTGTAGAGGAGGGTGAACTGATGAGAATTTTATAATCATGAAAGTTAGCATGTAACAGATTAATCGATTATTCCGTCAGAGAGTGATTACTCTTCATTGATTATTGAAAGTGGTCTATTAAAATTAAATAATTAATATAGAGAATTCAAAGATATGACTAATCTGTGATAAATGGATATATATGACAGATGAATGATGAAAATAATATATCAAAGATGAATGTCTTGCCTTGCGGAACTCATATGAATATGCATACATGATAATATTTCATGATATGATAAATATTAAATACATGATAAGATAAATATATTAATGATAATGATATAGTGATGATAAATATAACATATGAAAGATAAGATAGATTGATTAATTGACGTGATTGACATGCAATTATACTGATGTTAATATATATGATATATGACGGGCATATAATTTGTATATGATAATACTATATGTGAATTACATGATATGCAGGATACTATTCCTAATGACTGTTATAGGTTCTAACAGATATGTGATTATTTTTTATGTTTGATCCATTAACTTTAGTTATAGATACTGGTTACTTGTTGGGCTATGTGCTCATTATATAGTTTTTACATGATTTTAGGAAAGATAGGGATTCTATAGATGGAGGTTGTTCTAGGGCTACCGGCTGGACTTTTCTTTTTTGCATCTATTGAACTTAATGTTTTCTCTTTGTAGTCATGATGTATTTGTATTGATAGACTATTTTTTGTTGTACATCATGACTATTGTATATATTTTTTTGGGACTTTGAATCAAGATGTAAATATTGACTGTACCAATATATTTATATTTTTTGTTGTCTATATTTCTTGAATTTAGTTAATCAGCTCTGGTTATTGTTTGAATGATAGAAAGGTGTACAATACTTTCAATTTAAATTATGGCGCATGACAAAAATGGTATGAGATTAATGATTATTTGAATAATTAAAACTTTGTAATCAGAGCTGTTAATTGACTCTATATAGGATAGTGTAGGAGTATTGAGTTGCATTTATACATTCATGAACATAGTTACATATATGTACACATGAAGTATATGAAACTGAATTTGAACATTATTTTATTATTTGATTGAAATGCATTGCTTTACATGATAGATGATCGATTGATTTATATGTTCGTGTTAGAAAATGAATGCATGATGAGTTTGTTATGATTGGATTGATGTAATCGATGAATAGTTCTGCTATGTATGGAAATGTCGAGGAAGATATTTTTATAAAGTAGTGAGATTATAATAACAAAAATATATGAAGTGAATTTATTCAAAATAATATAAAATTATTGATCCAGCAACAATATTGTGGTGTTGGGCTGGCAAATGTAGTGGTGTTAGGGAACCATTGTCGAGGCATTAAATGCTATGTTCTACAATAAATTTGGGATCGACATGCAGCGCAGCAGTGGTGGGTGGTTCAGCTCCACAGCAGTATTGTATTGAATCATTTTTTTAAATATATTTAATATAAATATCCCTTACCACCTTGTCATTCCTCTCCTTTACTCCATTTGATTGTTGGGGAAGAAAGAAAGGAGAAGGAGAAGGGAAGTAAGACATGAGAGGAGAGAGAAAGCTCTTTAGGGCTTCTTTGTCCATCTTCATATTAAGAAAATTATTCTGATCATTATAAGTGACCTTTACTCTATTTTTGATTTCAATGATTCTGAATTTAGTATATTTCTCCATCTTAAATTTGGTAAAAATATAATATCTTTCGTTTTAGAGAACTTTCAACTTTTTTTTTTTTGGTATGTTATATATACAATTATTTTGAACCTTTTGACTAGCTTATATTGAGATTTCACCAGATAACCTGATAGTTATGATTATTCAAAGATAATGAATAATATATATATTATCATGCATTTCATAGATCATTACATTTCATGATGATATTGATGCATAAAAAAAATGATATGATTAAGACATGATATATAAATGTAGCATTTGCATGCAAGTAAGAAAAGTTGTTGTCAACATTATAATTAATACAAGTTAAACTGTTAAAACATAATACTCTCTACAATAGGGCGGGCCGATGGTTTTTCATTTAAAATAAAAATTTATAGTGTAATCCTGAAAGCAAGCCTATAACCAATTGATTGATTACTTCGATGTATTTAGAGTGATGTCTCTTCATTTATTATTGAAAGCGAATAAACATAAATTGTGGATTACTTTAGTTATGTTAAATTCTATTCATGCAGAACTGTAATGTGTTACCTTAAACTTGAGAGACAGTCAAACCTCTACTATTTCCTTAGAGAATGCATTGGTCAATTATGGCTCAACTCTTCTAAGTTGTTGAGCAGATGGGTTGTATTCTTCATCACGCTTCATTTCATGAGTGGGATTTGTGAGAGGTGTTAAGATTAGTGCCTTACTGTTAGGCTCCTACGGTAAGGTGTCGAGTCAGATGACCCTTTAGGGGTGCTCACCCTCCATGAGCACCAAGGTAGCCATCTTAGGGCTTGGATCATTTTTGTCAACCTCTCATCTTATAATATTTGGACTGTTTGTACTCAGCTTTCTACTAAATCACTCGTGCTTTAATACTTACTACAGGTTCGTTTTGAGGAACAAACCGTAAGATGTGTATATATGATTGGAATAGCAAGGCATATTTATTAAACATTATTATTATTATTATTATTATTTAAAAATATTTAATTTTAGATCCTAAGGGGGAAAAATAATTTATATGGGAGAGACACGTGCTTTAATTAATGTTTTGATGTGTTGGTGAAGATTCCGAAAGGAAAAAAAGAAATTGTTTTTGGGGGCGTCCACCACATATCCACACTGAAAAACACGTGCTAATACTGAAAGTCCGACTTTGGCATTCAACACGTGTTGTTTGGTCTTACGCGTATCCACAGACCCGCTTTTACTCCAATTAATTAACCCACGCGTTCTTTAGTTGTTATATTCGATCTCTATTTCCTTCCTTGTTTATTTCTTTCTTTCTATTTATATAAATAAACTCAAGCTGCTGGCAGCAGGCAACTGCTCAAATTATAAGTTTCTTCTTCATTTCTAAGCCTCCCTTCTCCTTCTCCTTCTTCTTCTCCTTCTCCTTCTCCTCATGGATGACATGGATGCCGACTACGACAACTACTGGGATACCAAGTTGTTCTGGGACGGTGAAGAGCTGAATAGGTAGTAATTAAGAACGCTAATGATTTCGTTCTCTCTCTCTCTCTCTCTCTCTCTCTCTGTGAGTGTGTGTGGCCCGCCCCTGCAAGTACTTCCACGTCCTTAATTCGCTTTCCCTTCATTTGAGGAGCATGCATCTGTTATTCAAAAAAAAAAAAAAAAAAAAAAAAAAAAACATTTGCTATTCTTCAGGGTGTTTCCCGGCCCATTGAATATTCTCTTGGAAAGGGACCTCTCACTCCACCAAAAGTCTGCTGCTTCCTTTTCCAACTGAACCATCAACGGAACTAACTTCTTTTTCTATTTCTTTAGGAAACTTGAATGCGAACGTATATGTTTAACGCAAATTAAAGATACGCAATATCGCAAAATCTGAACAACAATATCTCTGACTTAATTTTATCAACTAAATTAATTAACCCGGCCCCAAGGTTGTAGTATAATTTTCTAGCGGTATACCTTTAATTAATTTCCCTTAATTCCCTCTGTTTGTGCAGAGGAAGCAGGGACAGGGGAGGCTGTCCTTTGTAGTAGAGTAATTGCCGTACTGTTTTCTTGGAAATGATTAATTTTATCGGATCTTCTTCTGCTTCATCTGTTATTCTCGATCATTTTAAATACTTAATAATCAAGTTGTAACATTGAACATTAATCAATCAGCTGGGGTGGACTTGATGAACCTTTCTCCTCCTATGATTCGAGCTCGCCGGAATGCGCCATCTCCCCCACCTCCTCCTCCTCTGCTGCAGCAAAGAACATAGTCATGGAGAGGAATCGTCGCAAGAAGCTCAATGACAGGCTCTACGCTCTTCGCAGCGTTGTTCCAAATATCACCAAGGTGTCTCTAAATCTCTAAAAAAAAACTTCATGAAATATATGAATGGATTATATGCATTATGATCTTAATCTCTCTGTTTATTTACTTGAAGATGGATAAGGCGTCGATTGTTAAAGACGCGATTGAGTACATCCAACAGCTACAGAGAGAGGAGAAGCAGTTGCTGGAAGAGGTTGGAGAGATGGAGTCCGGCCATAGAGAGGGAAAGATGAGTTCCTCCATTAATGATGAAATTGCGAGAGAGAATGAGATGATTAGCCCAAGGAAGAAGAGGAAGATGTCACCATGCTCACCTGGCGGAGGACAATCAATTGAAGCCTTGGAGGTAGGTAGCTAGTAATTTGTTTAATTTTAAGAATTATTAATTTGTAAATTATATATTTAATTAGCTTGATGATCGATGATTGAGCAGCTGAGCGTGTGTGAGGTTGGAGAAAGGACATTGGTTGTAAGCATAAGTTGCAACAAGAAGAGACACACGATGATGAAAGTTTGTGAGATTTTTGAGTCTCTGAACCTCAGGATCATCACTGCCAGCTTCACCTCTGTCTCCGGGACCCTCCTTCACACTCTCTTCATCGAGGTATATATTTATATTCGCCTAATTAATTACTAACCATCATTTCTAAAATAATACTTACTTAATTTTCTAATTAAGTTTAATTAGGGTTTAGGTCATTAATTATCGGCCCTCCGCTTATCACATCTTGGATTTTAAGCACGAGTTTTTCATGCCTTCCAAGTCTTAATTTTCTCTTAGTAAGTCTTAGGATTTAGCACTAACGAACTCGCCCTTTTAACCTACTACGAGGGAGGGAGCGGCTTTTCTTTCTTTTTAATCACGTGCTTGTTTTAATTAATTAATTTTTTTAATTTTAGTAAATAAAGTAAATCTATATATATTTTATTCATATTAATAAAATATATATCAATCAATCAAAATTAATTTATAGTATACTATTTTTAAATAATGATTTTAAAATTTTAATTGAGTTTAATTAGATAAGAAGAGTATATATATATATATATATTTTTAAATTGTGTGTGAAAAGTATCAAATTATTCATTTGAAGTAGAAACAAAGGATCTTTATCAACTGACGACTGACGACTGACGAGAGTATGAAAAGTTGACATAATTCGTCACGTTTCTTCTGTTGGTCTAAAATCAAAGGATTTTTATAAAAGTGCACGAAACATGCGTGCTTAATTGTTTGCTCGACTCCAGCTCGTTCTCATTTGAAAGAGACATCATAGTTTGGAATTTAAATCTTCTCTCTCTCTCTTTCTCTCTCTCTCTCTCTCTCTCTTGTTTTATTGTTTTAATCACTGAAAATTCTACAAAGAACAAAAAGCATCTGTTGAAGAACAAAATTATCCTCTTTTAGTGCTTTCAAACTCAGAACAGATGTTTCTATTATATGCAGACTGATGAGGGAACCAATGGTGAGGCCTTGAAGGAAAAGATAGAAATGGCTATTGCTGAAATGAATGTTCCAAGAAGTCCAGTGAGCTGCGTGAGCCTTTGAATAATCACTTTTATATAATCTATACAGCGCTTCTTCAGATAATTCATTATGAAGACGTACACCCTTTCAAGGTCTACTTGCATGTCTTTCTAGTATAATATGCACAAATATAAGCTAGCATTATTAATTGTCTCTTCGACGACCCAAATTAAGCAGATGCAATGATCGATGCATGTATCCAAATGGTTCTGTTTGCAATAATGAAGGCACAAATATTTGTTTTGTTGTTGTTTTGTTGTCGGAATGAACCTTTTGTAAATTATGATTCATTGATGATTCGTCGCTGAGTTGGGCAAAATCATAAATTAATTTCCTTTGTTTTCATGTTGTTCCAATTTTACTTCATAAATCTGCTTCAATTTATTTTCTTCAGAGAATTTGAGGTGGGAGTCCCATAAATTAGTATTAAAAATTAAATATAATATATGCATGAGAAGAGTTTGTGACAACATCAAATGGATGGAGAACATTTATATTGCATGTGGTCTTTAAGTCAGATAAAAACATCAAATGGTGACAATATGAAATAGGTCAACACAATCCAATTAATGAATTAAGAAATTAACATCCAACAATCAAAGGTGCCAGATACAAGAGGGTTTTTTTGTTTGTCTAAATCCCAATCAAAATATAGGTGTGATCGAGGGGCACTTGATCATCATAAACAAGTAATAAGGACTTTGATGCAACTACCTAAGTGGGCCCTAAGACCTCTTTTATCACCTATAGGAGAAGAGGCTTTGGGGGGAATTTTTTGAGAAATAAGTAAGGAGCACTTAGTAGAGGATTTTGGGTTTTTTAAGGTTGGAGCTTGTTGAGAGTTTGGGTTTATGCCAAATTTGTTTTTACAGTAGTTTTTGTTAGTTTTTTGGTTTCCTAGTGATTGCTAGGAAATTTGGTAGAGGCGATACAATCAACTTCTCTTACTTGCTTGTTTCCAAGCTTTCCTTCTTCATCTCCTTTGTCTTTTATTCACAACTCAATGAACTCATGTTGTATTCCATTGCCTTATTTTGGAGGATTTAGGTGGTGGCATGAATTAGAGTCATATCTCTAAACTTACATATCATTTTAGATTAACTCAAATTTCAACAACATACAACTAAGCCTATACACTTTTATTCACAACTCAATGAACTCATGTTGTATTCCATTGTCTTTTATTTTGGAGGATTTAGGTGGTGGCATGAATTATAGTCATACAACTAAGCCTATACACTAAGGAATTTTATATGTTTTTTCATTGACAGATGCATTATTGAGATTTAAGATCTTAACATATTCAATATTAAATTCTTAATTTAATTTTGTAATATAGTATAATCGAGAAATATATAAGTTGCATCCTAGAATATTCACGGCAGTAGAGAAATATAAAGTTTTAGCTTTCTCGCTTTGTACGAAGATCTAGCACACAAACATATGAAAGATAGGGGTGTAGCATTCATAAGGAACACTAGAGTTTTTATGTGGAAAACCTTGAAAAGGGGAAAACCCACGAGGCCTAGCCTAATTTGAATGAATCCACTAGTGTTTGCAGTTGATTACAAATTAGGCCCTTTCTTACAAGGCCTGACTCGATGTAGCCAATATACATTATATAGAATGCATTAAATGATGGGGGTTGGAAGAATCAGTGTTAACATGGTTGTTAGGTTAACAAGACCATAGTTGGTGAGTGATGCCGGTCAGAAGGATCGTGATCGAGCGACGGCGATCTGAAGGACCGTAATCGGGTGACAACGATTAGAAGGACCTTAGTTGACAAGCGACGGAGGTCGGAAAGACAGTAGTTCGATGATGGTGGTCCGAAGGACTGTATTTAGTGGGCAACTTAGGCCGTAAAGACCATAGTCAGGTGATGGCGGTTGAAATGAATGTAGTTGTCAGGAGATGAAGATCAGAAAGACAGTAGTCAAGTGACGTAGATCGGAATGACCGTAGTTTGATGTCGACAGTCAAGGAGACGGTAAACAGGTGACGGTGGTCAGAAGGACCATAGTCGGCAGAAGATGGTGGTTGGAAAGACCATAGTCGAGTGATAGCTAGCGGTCGGAAGGACTATAGTCGGCTAGCGATGAAGGTTGGAAAGTACATAGTCAATTGACGGAGGTTGAAAGGATCATAGTCGGGCAATGACAGTCGCCGAGACTGTAGTCAGGTAACGGTGATCAGAAGGAGCATATTTGGTGGGCAACGGAGGTCGAAAAGACCATAGTTAAACAACGGTTGATGGCCTTGCATATGTCCAGTGAAGGTTGGTGGCTAGGTGTAAATCCGGTGTTAGTTGGTTATCGGGCGGAAGTCCAGCGATATTCAATGGCCAGGCACAAGTATGGCGAAAGTCCGATGACGATGGGTGGTCGGGCGATGGTTGAGGAGGGGTCTAGTGGAAAGAGAACTCTAATTTCTCTTCCCTTCCTCTCTTTTTTATATTGCTTCATTCTCCCCACTTAGTGAAGAATGAGGGGTCTATTTATAATTTTCTATGAGTGGCATGGCAAGTAAATAAAGAGAAAATCAATGGCATGTTGGGAGTTGTTTGAATTGACAGCCAATATCGATTCCCTTGATCATGGACTGTTTATTAAATATTTAAGTGCTTTAATGATGTTAGTATTCAATGATCTTGGACTTGTTCAATTCATCTCGTCGAGCCACTCGATTCAATTATAAGCATGTCACGTTTAGATGTCATTTGGTCATCCAATTTATGCTTTGAACCTTCTAAATGTGCTTCATGTCTTTGATTTGGACTCATTTGGGCTTGGATTAGGTTAAATTTGGTGTCTTGGGCCCGTCTTTTTGTGACTTTCAGTTCGATTATAAGTTTGTTGAAATCAGAGTTAGGATGGCCCCAAATTTAATTTTGGAAGTTTTCAATATGAATGTGCCTCGAGATTTGTGGTCGATCATAAAAATTATTTGATGATATATCAAGATAAAATTCATAATTACATTTTAATGAAAAATAACAAAATATATAAATAAAAAATTTTTAGAGAGAAATAGATTCTAAGCTTACGTATGTAATGTGTGTGTCTTAATTGATCAATTGGTAAAAAAAAAACTCATCAACAACAACAACATCAAGCCTTTATCCCACTACCTGGGGTCGGCTACATGAATCCTTTTTCTCCATTGTGTCATGTTAAAAGTCAAATTCTTGTTTAAATCTAATAAAGAAAGATCATTTCTAATATTTTCTAACCAAGTCTTTTTAGGTCTATCTCTACCTTTCTTAACATAAGTCAAATCTTATACCTCTACTTTCCTAACCGGGTCATCGGAAAGCCGTCGTTTTATGTGACTAAACCATCTAAGGCGACTCTCTCTAATCTTATCTTTCACTGAGCTACTCCAACCTTTTCACGTATATGCTTATTTCGTATCCTCTCTCTAAGGGTAAAATCACTCATCCACCTGGGCATCCTCATCTCTGCATCACTTAACTTAGTATTATGCTTTTATTTTAATGGCCAACATTCGGCACCATAAAGCATTTCAGGTCTCACCGCCATCTTATAGAATGTTTCCTTAAGTTTGAGAGAAACTTTTCTATCACACAACAAGCCCGATGTATAAGAATAAAAAATCAATATATTTCCAAATAATCGATGTAAGCAAGGCTCACTAGCTGACCTCAAATGGCTGGGAAACTAATAAAGATTGTTGACATTAGAAACAAAACAAATTACAGGCAAAAAGTAATCATGAAGAAGTTCATGATGCTAGTTATAGTATTTATTTCAGTATGTGTGCCATTATGTTAAGATCTCTCGATCAAATTGAGTCCATCAAGTCTAGCTCTGCAGGCTATATTCTTCAAACCGACCATGCTTGATTCAAATTGTATTAAGTTAATAATCGGACATCAAGAAGTTAAAACAAATGTTTGTAGGCTTCTCACCTTGATGATGGATTTAATTATTAGAATATAATAACCAAAGGAGTTTAACAAAATCATTAAAACTCAATATAAATCAAGCAAAGAAAATGAAGACTCTCAAGTCCTCCAATAATGATTGGAAAGTTATTTGGTCATGACCATGTTAATGACTAAGATTGTTAGATTATGGCTAGAGGGTTCAAAAAACATGCACACTTCAAATGTTCAAAATGGAATCCAAGGGTCACAATGTGATCACTTTGTGAATGGAGAAAGTAACAGAGCAAAGTGATTCCTGACTTTGAATCGCCCATCTAATTTATCTTCATCTAGAACTGTATAATTTAAGTAAAGGTTACATCCTTTTATTTTGTGTCAAATGTTGTATTGAATTGAAGCAATGAAAGTCTTGAACTTCTCTATTAATAAGCTTGAATTATTTCTCTGTTCTATTTTTCTTCTTCAGCAACATTTTGTCCATAAAATCTACTTTTCTCTACTTTCGAGTAGGTCCTTAATTACTTCTTTCTCCTTTGTTAGAACTTTTGAATGTGGATGATGAGGTTGACTTGGATGTAGTAGAAGATGATGGGCCTAATCCCGATGCAGCGAAGTTATTTGAGAACAGTGGGTGGTCTGTTCGAACAAGGTGGGATTTTCTTTGTTATAATTTGTATGCAGTCCCCATTGAACTGACTGATTGCAGAAGGTTGCAGCATTCGGCTGTGAACTTACTGATTGTTTTTAAACTTTCTATCTTGTACTGAATTGTTTTGCAGGGGCGTTGCTAAATATCTAAAGAACTTGTTTTATGAAGAATCTGTGCGTGGAAGAAAAACTGTTGCAGTGGACCGTCTTTTATTTGGTAAAACTCGCAAAGAAGCATCAAGAATGTTCTTCGAAACCCTGGTATGCCTCTGGTTATTTTTCCTCAACAAGTATTTGTTTGCATCAATCATAATTTGATGTCACACTTCTTAAAAGTGCTGCTGACAGGAAAAACAGAATAACTTAAATTGATTCAGACAAAAGTCTAATGGGCCGTTTAGGATCACTTTTTATTTTTTCTATTTCATTTTTTTTTTTATATATATATATATATATATATATATTTGATATTTTGATTATTAGATTTGTTTTCACTAATATTATTATTGATAAAAAAAAATAGAAAGGTCTGGTGTTGTTATATAAAAGATAAACGAAAGAATTATTATAATTTAGATTTTGGGAAATAATAAATTGGTATCAGAGCATACTTGTTAGAAGAATTGAATTATATACCAGAGCTGTATGAATTAATTATAAGTCGAGTAGATTGTATAGACTAAGGTGCATTATTTTGCATACACAATTGATTAAATATATGAATTATTTAGATCAGACAGAATTGTGAAAGAGTGAACAGTTGAAATAAATATACCAAAGCAAGATGTATCAAAAGAGCAACAAAATATAGCTCCAGTGCCGTCAGATAATATTATCAAATTGCTCATGGTTATAGCACAGGTAATGGGGTGATACACAGAACAAGTCATCTACGAGCAAAGAAGAAGAGTGGGATAAACATTTATAGATATTTCATAAATCGAAGCCCCCATTATTCAAAGGAACTATAGGATCCAAACTTATAGAAGACCATCTACTAAGCATAAAGAAGATCTTTGACAGCATGTAGTGTTCAAAAACTAGAAAAGTATCATTAGCTATTTTTATTTTTGAATGAGAGACTGAGAGATGGTGGATTAGATAGAAAAGACATGTTTCAGGGGAAAACTAATGCAAAGATTACTTGGGATGTATTCAGTTTGGTGTTTAGGATATGGTTAGTACCTCCTTCAGTCCAATGATAGGTGCAGGAAGCTTTCATTAAACTCAAACAGGGATGCAAGATAATGATGTAGTGTGAAATTGAGTTTATCATTGGCTAGGTATGCTCCTCACTTGATCCCTACTGATGAAGGGCAGTGGTATAGATTCCAAGAAGGGGTGATCAGGGAGTTGAGACATCTGTTAGCGTCTAATAGTATGTATTTTAACCTAGTCAAATAATTTTTTTTCTAAAGTCAATATAAATCCAAATCATAAACCGTCTTTGATATAGCATTAATATTATAGTAATTTAATTGCATAATTTTTATTTTTATTTTTATTTTTTGGGCATTGATGAAAATATTTAAGAAATTGACACTTACCGATATAATTGAAGATTTTGAGACTAGCATGCGTCCATTTTCAAATCAATTTCAACATATCTTTTTTAAATAAAATGAACTATTTTATAGATATATTTTTATAGTTTTTGAAGTCATAAAATTTATATAAATTTTATACTAAAAATTTATTTAATTAAATAATTATATTTACATTATATTATATTATATTAAAATATCTGTTGTCATTAGTTTATTAAATTATTACAAATCCTTTATTGCCTTCATTTGAGCTAAACAAAGAAGGCTTAGGGAGAATTTAGAGAGAAAGAGAAGAGAGAGAGGAAATCCTTGGATTTGTAGGTCATGAAGCAATTTTTGACGGTCGAGCCTGTTCAAAAATTTACTCGTCTCACTGTAAAGAACCTTTATCTTATTTTTTATTTCAATAATTTTATATTTTTTGTATTTTTCTGATCAAATTTGTATTTCGTTACTGAAAAAAAGAGAATAATTTTGTATTGATACAATTTTTGCCGCGTAACTTTTTATATGTTACAGAGATCAAAATTATGAACATTTTGAGTATTAATTTAAATTTTTTGCCAAATTATTTTTTTTTTTTAAATAGTGATTTTTACTATGCAACAATTTATTTTTCCCTCCCAAAAAATGTTTTAGTTCAAGTAAAGCTTCATAATGATGTTTTACAAAATCTCTAATAATTTGTTAATTTCTTAAAATGTAAATTTTTACTAAGTAGGTTTTTGTTGTTTGCCATTATGACATTTTAACATTTTCTAAATTAAGCTTAAGTCTGTGTTTTTTATTACAATGCATTGAAAATGAGTGCGGATAATTATATATGGGGGGAAACAAGTAAAAATTGGTTATTCAGTGTCGTTAACTAGAGATTGATTGACTTGTACAAGATGGTGGGTCAACGAATTTTTCTTTAAATATTATGGTTGAGTGTTATCATTTACAAATTCATGTGATACACTTATTAAGAGCTATAATGCGTTGATTACTCTGCTGACGGGTAAAGAGTGACGACACTTTTTAAGGTTACTATCACTGATACTGAAAAAATACCGCTATGACAAGGGCTTTACTTGTTTAATATGATTATTAAAATGCATGCTACTGAATCAGTATCACTGTATGGCTTTACAGTTACTTTAAGCCATTATATATGTTGATGTTATTACTATTATACTATTATTAATATAATGGTTACATGATATATATTGAGTATGTACACTAGACATTGACACTTAGTTGATATTGATATGATATTTCTGAGCATGTGATACATAAATATAATTAATTTTATATGATTTTATTGCGTTAATGTAATTTTGACAATCTTTACTAATGTTTTGATATGATACTTTATACAACATATGTACTGATTAAAGTATTGATATGACAATTGCTTTAATGATTCGACACATATACTACTTTATTGATTTTTCTATTTATTGTCTATGATCATGTGAATGCTAATGTTATGATTCGACTGTTACATGTATATTTCTCCTTTACCTTGTGTTGAATTCAGTTGTATGTTTTGGTGACCTGTTGAGTTTTTAAGCTCATTATATGTGGTTAGTTATTTTTAGGCCATGATAGAGGATTATGTATGTGAAATTGATCAGATTAGGATTTCTCATATTCTATTTCTTTTTGTTTTAGTTATTCTATTGTACTTAGAAATAAGTAGTGTAGTATGATTATATAGATCTTGAATAGTGCGTGTGAGTATATATATATTGATATTTTGATTGATAATTTAATTTCTATTGCTATTAGGTTGCTATGGTTATGTAAATTAAAAGAAAAAATAATTCTTCAAATTTAAATTCTAGGGCATCATAATTGGTTTCAAAGCATTATTGTTGGAAGAATTAATTTATTTCCAGACCTGTAAGAATTTATTAAGAGTTAGGCAGAATTGGTATTTTATGGTGCATTATTTTGTATACATAGTTGATATCATGTGTGTATTAATTAGATCACACTAAACTGTATAGGTGAACATTTGAATGGATCAGCCAAAATCATATGTACCAAATGAGCAACATAGTGTAGCTTCAATGCCATCCGATATTGTGATGCAGTTGGCTAATGTTATAACACAGGTAATGGGAGATGCACAGAGTAAATCAGTTGGGAGTAAAGAAGAAGATGGGGATAAGCACTTACAAACATTCAATAAGTTAAAGCCTATGTTGTTCAAAGAAGTTGTAGGACTTCAGGCTGTAGAAGACTAGTTATTGAGGATAGAAAATATATTTGATAGCATATAGTGTCCGAAGAGCCAGAATGTATCATTAGTTATGTTCATATTTGAAGGAGAGGCAGAGAGATGGTGGGTTGGACAACAGAGAAAAATTCCAGGGGAAGACTAAGGTTGAGATCACTTTGGATGAATTTACTATTGTGTTCAGGATGTGGTTTGTACCTTCATCAGCTCGACGACATATGTAGGAAGCTTTCATTAAGTTGGATCAAGTACACAAGATAGTGATGCAGTATGAGGCTGAGTTAAATACTCTTACTAGGTATGCTCCTCATTTGATCCCTAATGTGGACAAATTAAATGTGTGAATGTTGCCACTTGATTTAATTTAATATTTATTTAGACAAATTGGTATAATTAGTGTTAATTATCCCAAAGAATAAACTAACACTGGTATTATCGATTTGAGAAAAAATAAATTTATTTTTATGTTTAAACTCGACGTAGTAGATGCAAGAATTACCCGGAGCATAAAATTTACATTCACCTATCGTTTCAAATACGAAATTAACCAAAGATAGGCTTGATCGACGTCTAGAGAATTTTCCCCTCTTAAGAAGCTAAGTAGTAAGCAAAGAGAGGGTTTATTTTATATTAGGATCTTGGGTTCCTACAGAGGCAAGCCCTTATAATCAATTGCATCTCCGAAGAGAAAACTTTCGATTAAGTGGAGATTAGACTCTAAACATATAATAAATCGTATATAAGCAAGTTGCCTTATATGCTTGAAAATATCAATTGTCCCTTCCAGAATATTGTTAAATTTTATGGAAAATATATTTGAATTTACATATATATGTATTTATTATTTATTAGGATATGAGGTGTGCAAATACATTTAGGCTTATGCTTGTTGGAATGAGCAGCTAATAATCAATTTCACAAAAAATCGTCCTAAATGAAATATAGGATATAGGTAGCTTTATCCTAAGAGTTCAAAGGAGTAAATCATATTCCAAATTAGTGATTCAAGATTAATCTTCATTTTAAGTTTAAGAGACACTATCAAAAAGACTCACTAAGAACTCTAACTTTTTATCTTATCTAACTAACATAACTAAATTTTCTAACCATCAAAATTTTGAAGAAATTTTCGCAACATAACAACCCTATATTAACAGGAATAATACAACATTCTTCGGACACAAGACGACCCCACTACCTTATCATACATTGAAAAAAAAATAAAAAGGAAGAATATATCCATATCAAGGTAAAGATTTTCGTGTATACAATACCCAGTACTATATCATCCTAAAACTAGTATATGTGTTCCTACAAAGTTTGGAACACATATCGAGAAAAACGTAAAAAAATTCTACCACTTAATGCAATCTATCGCCCATATGATGCAATGTATATATGCAATATAAATAAAAGAGAGCTCTGGTAACATAAAAGAAATTTTATTCATTGATTTATTTTGAAATTTATGAGACTCAGACTGTGCTTAAAAGAAATGTGGTTTGGCTCCACCACAACAAACCTATGTTCTAACCTACCATATATATAGAATCAGATACACCTGCTTAGTATCCTTCAAGCACCAAGTCTTATGTGGAATTCCTAAAGAGATTATTCCCTAAAGGAAAATATATCATCTTTTGGAACCCCGCCTGTATATATATAAGCAGGTATATATGATTCTTTACAACTTTGGACATTCTACAACTCAATCAGTAATGGTATCATTAACAGTGATCTATACCAGTAATAATGATCAATGTCAGTTAAAATATTAGTAACAATATTGACAGTAAACAACATCAGTATAATGCAAGCTATATTATCAGTATTAGTAATGAGTAATTGATCAGTAATCAGTATCAATAGTTAGTACTCAGTATCTATCAGATATTCAAATGAGGGTACTTGAGCTTGATCTTGCTTCTGCCCTCATGACTCCCGATTAGTCGCCCCTTATAACTCCCAATCAATAAACTTTTCATAACTCTCCTTGAATCACGTGAATCAGCACCCCGACTCTTTATGACTCTATGAGTCTCTAACTACTTATGATTCCCATCCACCGACTAATGTTAATGGACCACGTGGATCTTAAGAATATCACATGAGATTATCATATTGGTTATCTGTTATCAATTAGTATATTATTTTCCATAAGATCAGTATCAATACCGTACATCCCTTCAATTAGATCGGTATTACATTCCAGTATATATCAATCTTAACAATCATTTCAGCACATATTATATTTCAGTATTATCATGTCAATCACAGCACTTCCAGCCCATTTTCAGTATGCTTTTTTCCTACTCATTTTATCCAGGAATTCCTCTACATATTTAATTGGTGAAAATACAATAAAATCATATTAAATCATTCAAAATGATTAAATTTATAACACATCAAAAGTTAAAAGCTTATGAAATCAGAAGATAATGTATTTTTTATCAAAATTATGAGAGATAAATTCGTAGAAATCAAAATCATCAAAAATAGAAGTAAGAGAATAGTTACTCATAACGCTTAGAATAATTTTTGTTAAAGGAACAGCGAACAAAAATGAATAGAAATGGGATTTCTCTCTCCTCTTCGTTTTCCTTCTCTCCCTCTTCTTCTCACATTTCTTCTCGGCTAAGCAAGAGAGTAAGGGAGTGAGGGAGGCGGTGCAAGAATATTTATAACAAAATATATTAAAAAATACTATTAGTGGCCTAGCGCGGTAGTGCTCAGACCCAGCACTATATGTTGAATTTAGAGTTACTGTAGAACACGGACGTCAATGCTACAATGACAATTTTTGGCATCGTTGTGCTCTAAAACCTAGCGATGCAATGCTCACCAGCATAGCATCATAGTGCTTTAATTCAATTCAGTTTTAATTTTTTTAACGCATTTCATATTTTCTGGTTATTATAGGGGTTTCATATTTTTAGTATGACTCCAAGTGGGGCATCTTAAGCTTATTGGCAACCTCGCTTCTGCAATCTCCCTAAAGAACGTGTTGATAAAGCATGATTCCCTCATTCACTTGGGTGAGGGAGTAGATTCCTCATTGATGGTGTGGCGTGGATCTCATCTGCAACAAGAGTTGAAGCTAACAGCCTAGCATTAGATCATAATCTTCGAATTATCAAGTTCAAAGATCCTTCTAGTGTATTCTCCATGGGACCTCCCTCTGGACTCGTTTAAATGCTCATTAGATCATTCTCATGAATCTTTCCTCCATCTCCATTAAATCACAACGGATTGTAAAATTTTGATTCATGTTCACCAACCTCCCTTAATCATGTTTCCCTACTTAATGTAGTGCTCAACATTTGGTCGCTTGCATTAATCCGTACTCACCACACCTAATTGAATGTTGAATCTAATTTTATTCAAGAGCATTACCTTAACTTTACTAACGAGTATAACTAGACAAACTAAGCAAAGGGTCAAGGAAAAAGATAAGGGGTGATTTAGGAGTATAGCTATATAATTCACTAATCTTTGTAAATAGTAAAAATAACATTAAAAAAATCTCATAAATGCCTTTTTACCTCTTATTTATAAAGATGGATGGTAAGATTACGTGAGAGACTACACCTTAAAAAAATATATACATGACTTGATTATTATAGACACATGAATATGACTACATATAAATAACAATATATGGCATTGTCATGAATATTTCCTCTGCCTCCATTAAATCACAATGGATTATAAAATTTTGGTTCTTCATGTTCACCAACCTCCCTTAATCCTATTTCCTTGCTTAAGTTAGTGCTCAGCTTTAAGTCAGTTGCATCAATCCGTACTGATCACAATTAAGTGAATGTTGGATCAAATTTTATTCATGAGCAATATCTTGACTTTACTAACGAGTATAACTAAACAAACTAAGCAAAGGGTCAAGGACAAAGAATATGGGTGATTTCAGAGTATAACTCTATTATTCACTAATCTTTGTAAATAATAAAAATAAAACAAAAAACCCCCAAAATACCTTTTAAGCTCTTATTTATAGAGATGGTAGGGTTGCACGAGAGACTAGACCTAATAAATTAATAAAATATACATGAGTTGATTATTATGGGCACGTGAATAGAATTTAGTGGCTACATATGAATAGCCATATCTGATATAGCTATGATTGCCTTTGACAATTAGTTATGATTGATAGTTCTGATTAGTGCTATGACAGGCGGCTCTAGCGAGGTTGGTGAGGTCATTATTGTGAGGCTGGTAGATGTGCATTTTTTGTAATTTGATTGAAGAACCCTCTAAGCAGGGTGAGTCGCTCTCTTGGGTCAATTCCTCATTAAATCGAAACTTATTAAGGGAAGTTTCTCAGCAAAGATGTCTAAGATGTACTTAATCAAGCACTCATGGGTCAAGCTCTGCTAGGGCAAGTGCCACCCTTATTAGATCTTGTTAGAACAAGTCCTCCTTTAAGCAGGGCACATCTTTGAGCCCTTTGACCATTGCTCTTCTTGGCCAAGCTTCTCTGAGGCAAGAATGACCGATCCTTACAAGTTGTAAAGCATATTGAAATGTACAAAAGTTACATGTAAGTACTTCAAAATTGAGAGCAGATTCCTCCAAAATAATAAATCTAATTATTAAAAATATATTGTTCTGCGAATGATAGCATAAATAAATTAGTGGAATTTATCAACTTGTGAATTTGTTTAGCGACTAAAGTATCAATCTAGCATCAATTTGACTGATTAATTATAGTAGGCAAGCTTCAATGTTCAGATTAACATAAATAATTAAAATAGGCAGGCATCATGTTAACAATGTCGTGCATATAATAAGTTATATTTGGAAGACTATATACAAATCAATGATATTACAACATAATTGCAATTAGCACTAGGAACCAATAAGTACTAGGAACAAAACTTGTTCTTTGGTGCTAATTAGACGAGGAAATTATCTATCAAATGCGAGACCACGTCAGCGCCGTCTGAGTTCAACCAGTAGCTCTTGACCTGAAACTTTAAGTGATTAATGAATGAATGAACTAATTATTACAAAATTTCGGTATAGCTTCTTGATTTAGGCATACAAAGTTATCTGATACAACAACATATTAGGAGTATAACCAAGATCTTAAAATTTCATAAAGGTTTCTAATAACTTGAAAAGGCATGACCAAGAAAAAGCAGAACACCCAACTTTCCAGATTTATACGTCTTCTAGCAGCCTACCAGTGCTCGGCTTCTCTTGTTAGCAAGTATGTCACAGCAGTAGTTTTCTTTTTCAACTAGACAATCAATTCCCTTGAATGCCTTCTCAACTTGTAGGCGCCACTTCTTGTCTTCCAAGTGATTAATTGTCCCTAAGAAGCCTAATAATTTCTATCATTAGTATCCTACCTTATTATAACTAGTTTGATTTGGTGCACCTTTAGTAGTTTTCATGAACAGTGCAAGTGATTGCGCCTTGGAACTAATCTAATCAGCAATGCAGTAGCATTGATAGGAGCAGTCATCCATAGTAATGATTTGTGGTAGTCTCTCCTGATAATGTCCATAGTTTTTACAGGTCGAATCGAAATCCTATCAACTCCTGATGTCCAGACTTGCACTTTCGTTGGGTGCTTTACTTGCCTCATTGTTGGCTTCACTTCCTAGTTCTTCCATCCTGTATTAGAAGATCAAAGAAGTCTATACAAAGTACTATAGTATTTGTGGTAAATATTGTTCACCTCATTCTGCCCATTATCTCCAAAGCTGAACACTAGTTTAGGGATCTACAACTCTAAACTATGATATCAATTGTCATCCCACCTAATAACCAACTGATTCACACTGTGGATGGCTGACTAGAAACTTATAAGATATAACTTAATTTGGTTTGTGCCTTCAGTATCGTCATTCCACTTCCTTATGTTCACCATTGCTTTAGGAATTACCACGCCATGGCCTCATCTCAACTTAGTACGACAAGTTCAACTTAATTCCTTAGCCAATCCCAAGTTGTAAACTTCTAGCTTTTATTCAACCGAGAGAAAGATTACTCAGCCACTAGGACGACTACTACATGGAAGAGTTTTAAGTAAATAATACTATAGAAGTACTCATCAACAATATAGGGAACCAGAACTCAGATCATAAAGTCCTCACCAAATGAGGGCGAAATCTCTGGGTAGTGTCTTATCTACAAACCCATCTGCCTTCCAAAATTTACCTCGGAACTTAGTTCGTTAAAACTCCCTCGCCGAATAAGAAAAGCGAGCGGAGGCCGAGGCCGAATTTTCGGAGCCCACAATACTCAAGCATACTTGGCCACAAAAAACTAGTATAACACGGTAAAACTTCGATTAATCTAAGCCCAGCCTTCAACTTGCTGATCTTTGCCCATCTCGCCCATAATTAGCTCAATATGCATCGAGGGAAAAAGACTAACTTAAAACTTAGTCAATCAAACAATAAGACAGCCTATAATTTGCATACGTCTCATCCAAATCCATCAATTCAATGTTCATAAATATATCTTACTTGATTTACCATATTAGCACAATGCATCAATACTCCAAAGGTCACACTACCTACCAAAAAAATCCAAACACTTAAAGGGTCACATTACCCTATAAGGAAGGTCACATCGCCAAAAATAATATCCATTTCAACTGAAGGGTCACATTACCTATAATGAATGTCAAATTGCTCCCAAATATCATTTTTTTGTTAAGCAATCGCTTACTCACATTCAACACATTACATGCATTATATGAGAGCTATTAACTAACATAGATGAGCAAATTATTTCAATAACACGTCACGCAATACCATCACAAGTTATGGATCCACAAGTAGGAGATAATGGATGCAAATCAGACCACTTAGTGAGGGCCTTGGAGGTCTTGGGTTTGAATATCGCCTACATCATGATAAATCCTATTGTACAGACATTGGGGTAGACATAAAAAAAAGAAAGAAAACTACAATTAAGTTGTGATCCCGCATCTGAAGGTAGACGTGAAGATTTGGATGAGTCACCTATGTTTCAACCACACTCTCGACCTCAATTGCTTAATCATCAGTATAACTTTCATGACTCTTGCGAAATCAATAGAATAGCAACATCCCTCCCTAAGGAATCCAGTTTCTTAGGCTAAATGGTTCATCCAATGGCTAAGGCAATTGTAGGCGTCATTCATCCAGGTTTGCTAAGGTCCTTATCTCATATAGGACACATGACATTCTCTACTAGCACAACTTTATGCCATTATCAATAGCAATGAGGATCATTATATGACTCGTGCCACCTGCATATAACACAACTTTATTCTATTTTCAATATAAAAAAAGATAATTTCTAGAAGACAGTATATGAATGGATTATTAGAAAAGTTGATCCTCACAAATAAGCACAACCGATAATTGTTTGTTGATAGCTCTCGAGATCCATCTAAACATTATAACTAAGGATCTATCTACCAAAATATACTCAAATTTGCTCATTCATGAGTCAAGATACTAAAAAATAGTACTTGGAACCAACTAGAGCTGTCAATATTGGACCTGACCCGAAAACACGACCCGAATTTTCGGGTTTGGGTTGACCTGAACCCGAAGCAGGTCGGGTTCGGGTCCAAAAAACCGACCCGTTTGAAAAACCGCGTCGGGTTCGGGTTGACCTGGGAACCCTGGAATGACCCGAAATGACCCAGAATGGCCAGCGTGGCGTCACGTACGGCGTGGCGTTCTGAGGCCAGACTGGCCAGTGTGGCGTCACGTCCGGCGTCCTGCGTCCCGCAGTCGCGCGTCCTGCGATTCCTAGCGTCGAAGCGTCCCGCGAGTCCCGTCGCGTTGCGAAGCATCCTGAGGCCAGGCTGGCCAGCGTCGCGTCATGTGCGGCGTCCCGCGTCTCGCAGTCCGGCATCCTGCAGTCCCGGCGTCCCGCGAGTCCCGAGTCCTGCAAACCGCAGTCGCGCGAGTTCAGCGTCCGCGTTAGGTGTCGCATCCCGCGTGTCGGGTCGGGTTGACCCGAACCCGAAGCGGGTCGGGTTCGGGTCCAGAAAATCGACCCGTTTGCAAAAAACGAGTCGGGTCGACCCGAACCCGAATAGTGCCGGGTTAGTTTCGGGTTCAACCCGAACCCGATCCGTGACCCGAAATTGACACTCCTAGAACCAATGAAATACCGCATATTGATTACTTAATTATTCAAATACTCACGATCCAACTATTTGGCCAACTCCAAAGCTAGTAAGAATTACTTGGTCTAATCAATTTATGAAACAGAATGATGTAAGTCAGGTCTAATTGGCAAAGTACTTTAATAAGTTGATAATAAGTTAATCAAATAATTATTCAAACATAAAATTCAAAATACGAAAAAAATTAAAATAGTTGGCTCACAAACATTACAACAATATAAGAAGAATTCAACACTAGAAAGGCACCCACCCACTCAACATCAGTGCCATCAAAAGTGACCAACATCTTCATCCATCTAAGGTTCATACCTCAACTAAAGACAACCTAGACCCAATCGTAATTGGCATGGCTTATGAGGGCAAGGATGTGCCTCCCCCTAATTGGTGATATCCACAATTGAAAGAGTTCGTTCAGCCATCTCCGTAAGAATGACTTCTCCCACATTTGAGTACTCACCAAGGTCAATGAGACTCACCACAAGATTGCCACCTTGGAGGTTTCTCCAAAATGTAATTCCTCGAGGATCAAGAATTTTATGGGAGATCTTGAATCTATTTTACGGAGTCAGTGCAGGAAGAAATGAAGCAAATGATTCCTCGAGTATGGACATAACAATCAATTTGATATTTTAAGTATCCTAAACGATGGGTAACATTTACACGTCAAAGATCTTCACGCTACTGACATTGCAGCCAGCATGAAGAACATATAAGATTACGTACCATCCTTGGACCTCTCCTAGAAAATTCATTCTCCCAAGTAGATCTCCAATAATTCAAATCATGTTGATCCTTCCTGCATCCCTCTCCAACTCTTCAATTTCTTATTGAGCAATCATTCAATTCCCTGTTGAACATTCTCTCTCCAATTCTCTGATTCACCGTTGAACATTCTCTCTCCAATTCTTTATTTATTGTTGACATTCTTAGTTAAAATTCCAACTCTCCGCTCCAAGTCTCCTCAAGCTTCAATACTGGTGAACAAAGAAGGTGAAACAAAATTTTGTAGGTCAAGGAAGAGTAATGGAGCCTTCGTCCGTATCTCTCAGGACAAATGCATATAAGCTATCATCCAAAAAGGGATAACTTCAATATACAAGGCAAACTCTAGGCAACTGCAACAATAAAACAATCAGTTTTCAATTCACAATAAGCTGTTAATAAGACCTTCAGAAATATCACACCCCTGTTTCAGACAGAAAACTATTCGAGTACTTGCGCCAGAAAGCACAGATCCCCAAATAAGTTCTACAAACTTCATGTAACTTGGAAATTAACATAGATATGAAACTGCAGTGGAGGCAATGAGAAAAATTTTAAACTGGAGTGAATCTTCTTTTTGGGGTTTATCAATAATATCATGAAAGAAGACTCCGCCTGAGTGGAGACAATGAAATGTTAAAGAGAAATACAGTAGCATCAATCGATTCAAACAGGTAATCAAAGTTTTGAAGGACGACAAGACATTGCTCTATGAATTCTAGTTGAATCAGTATAAGTACTCACATACCATAAACTCAGATGTGCCATTAAATATTCCCTATTTTGATGCAATGAAAAATAATCTGAAGTATCAAATGGTATGAGAAATATAGGGAAGCAACTAGGATGATTTATTAATCAAATAATTAAATCCATATGAGCTTCTGAAGCTGAAATGTTAAAAACCTGGTAGTATACTTTTAAAAGAATGGGGAAAAATTCCTGGTTTTTATGAAAATTGAATGAAACAAGATAACCTTATAAACTAAAAATATTCCGAATACACTGAAACGAAGTCATACCTGTATGGTATTATGAGCAATATACCGTTGCCTGCTCTTCTGAAAACTAACATCCACACGCTCCCATGGTACTTGTGTAAGCCCTTGAATCATTGCCTCTGCAATCATCAGACATTATTTTCTAAACCAGTTAACATTCGACTGAGAAAACACTTGGGGCACAATTTTCTCGATGCAGAATTCCACAATTATTATATGGCCTTTAAGCTAACGTTGCATACAATAAGCAGAAGCATATGCTAAGATGACTGTAATATTACTACAATATTAAATTATTTATGTTTAAAAAGGAAATGACAATTTGAAAGATTTCAAATATGATATACCCATCATTCTTAGTGTAAAAGATATTCCGACTGCAATGATGCTATTATGTATAAGAATAGATAAATGCTTGTATTACCTTCCAAGTTGTACTTCTGAGCAAGAACATCAGATGATGCTTCTTCAGCAGTATTCTTGGTTTCCCCTTTGTCAACATGGACAATATGCGGATACCTCTCATCTTCCACAAGAAGATGATACTGAAAACACAGCAAGACACGAGATGGATATATAAAGGGGAAGATAAATTTCTACACATTCACAAAAATAAGAAGATTTTCAACAATAATTACTTTTGGTAACTCCTGTTGACGCCTGATAGAGGATGTTCGCCATCCTACCATATCTTATTGATCCATTAATGCAACGGAATGAATACAACACTTTAAATTAAACAGATGAAGATGAAAGCAAAATTATGGAAAAGGATACGATCATAATTTGCATTCGCATAGGCAACCCGACGCTTGAAAGAGCGTAGAGCTGACCTGCACTAGGCATTAAAGGAAAAAAGTTACCGATTTCCAATAGATAATGAATTATTGAGGATCTAAAATTTTCTCTTAAGTTGTAAATTCCGGAGCAATCACATCTTAATATGGTCTCATAAGCCATACATAAATTTTATATCTTCACCATCTTCAACCATGCGAAGCAGAAGAGGAGCCCTTCCATCATCATCAGTAAGGAAAAGGTGCTTCCCAGTTCTTCCAACGATCAAATGAGCAGCTTCAGATGCTCTTTGCTCCAAAAAAGGAAGCCCACATAGTAAAGGAAGCTGATGAAAAAGTTTGTAGTGGGACAGAAAAACATTAGAAACTTCTCAAAGAATGTGGCTATGAAATCCATTTAAATTGTAGAAGGGAGAAGTATATGATGAAGGATGTTTCATAATCTCAAATGGGTTCAAAAAACTAGATTAAATGATTCAGGCATGAAAACAAACAAATGCTAGAAAGTCCACTAACTCTAGTTCAGACGATATATTAATGAAAAAATATTGTCTTAAGAATATGAAATTGAAAGGACTGCAAGTCTTTACGATATAACACATATAACTGCCAGAACTCCCTTGCATTGTTGAACTTCTATCAAACTCTGGCAGCATGATGCAGTTTGTTACAACAAAGTATATATCCTTGACCATTTGGCTTCATATCTGGAATTATCTCGAGTACTAACAATCTAAATTATAATATTCAAGTACAAGTGAGGATAGATTCATAGTTTGAACTTCTAATAATGATGTCTTCACATTCAGTTTCAGTGACAAAACCAGAGATCCCACGAGATATAAACTAAAGAGCCACATAATTTGAAATGCATTGCTCTTTTCCTTCGAAACTTTTCATGCAGAGGATCAATGATGGTTCCAAATAATTTTGAAAGGATGATTGAGTCATATCACATAATATTGTCCTTCCCCCATGATATTTCCCCTTCATGAGTCACATTCGCCATTCCCCCAACAAGATCACATGTCTGTAAAGTAATCAAAATTCATCCACAAATATATATATATATATATATATATGATATATATATATATATGATAGCAAACCTAACCAATATAAAAAAAAAAACTAATGCTAAAATAAAAATAAAAGAATCATGAAGACAACCGATAGGACTTGATGATCAAAACATCACAAAACAATATAAAAAACAGCAACTTACTCCAAATAGATCAAGAAATAACACAAAGAGAGTTGTTTTTATTAATTCCTAAGCAAAGCAAGACAAGATACAAGTTGATTTTGATTCACTGTTCGAGAGGTGAATCATCTCTCCCACAATTCCTAGCAGCTTTTAGGAACCCAAAACCTCACAAAAACTGCTGCAGAAATTCAAAACATAACATAAAAACCCCAACCCACCATAATCTCTCCTCCCTTAAACAGCTCCAATCCCCTAATAAATGCCCTTTACATATTCCCCAAAGAGTCCCCTCCTTTTCAAAGAGTTTCCTCCCAAAGCCATTTCTACTATAGGTGATAAAAGAGGTCCTGGGCCCCACCTAGGAATTTGGATTGCTGTTACCAGCTACATCAATAACATAGTTTAAATATAGTTGTGTTAGATCGGTCCATTGGACCGGTTCAATCGGTCAAGGCGGGACCGGATTATGTGCGAAACAGGTGGAGAGTCTGCCTCGCCTGTACGCAGCACGCAAGCCGCCAAGTCCAAAGAGCAAATTTGGAAGGAATTTTGAGGGATTTGAGTCGAAAATTTAAATGTATGGATTGTTTAGGGATTTCCTTTTGATTTGTATGCATTAAATAACTTATTTTTCTAGGGTTAGGGCATCTTGAATTTGGCCAAAATTTGAGATCTACCAAATTTAGGTTTTTATTGGGCTAAAATTTGAGATCTACCAAATTTAGGTTTTTATTGGGCTCTAGCAGCGTCTAGAGATTTGGGAGAGATCGATTTTCCTCTCGAATAGAGGATCAAATGTATCTTGCTATTTTTTGTTTCACTTTCATCAAATAATACAAAATATCTACTATTTTCGTGATTTTGTGCGGATTTTTGTGAAGAATTCTTTTTGTTTTCCAAAGATTGATAGGAAATACTTGAGGTCTACAAGTGTTTCCTATCAAATTGGTATCAGAGTAAGTTTTGGGACCATTCGTGGGCTGATTTTGGGCAAATTTCAACGGCTAATTTTTGGCCGGGAAGGGAGAAAGTTGTTTTTTTAATCCAAATCAAGAATTTTTGGATTTACAAAATTCCGGATCAAAATGGCGACGAAGAAAGTTGATGCGCTAGAAGAAAGGCTTGAATGGGAGATTAACTGAATCAAGACAACGGTGGAGGAAAGGATTTCCTCCATGGAATGACAAGTAGCCGATCTCCGGGACATGATGAAGAAAATATTGAAAATCCACAGCCAAACAGTGGCTTCCATGGCAAAAAGGGAGGAAGGAAAAAACACGAATTCTGAAATTCGTAGGGAAGAAGATGAGCTGGAAATCGTGGAAGGAGAAAGAAGGAAACTCTATCTGGAGCCTTTCCAGAGGGAGGATAGATTAGTGTTAACCATCCAGGGGATTCAAGTAAGGGAGGATTTTCTCCCACTAGAGTTAGGAAGTACTAATATCATCTTGGGGATGAAGTGGTTGCAAACCTTGGGGGAAACCAAGGATAATTGGGAAGCACTCACGATGAAATTAAAGGTGGATGGGAGAAAGATGGTTATAAGGGGAGATGCAGGGCTATCTAAAGCAATGATATCACTTAAGACCATGGTTAGGAGCATACAAGAGGCGGGGTAAAATTATTTGGTGGTACTACATAGGCTGGAGGTGATAAGATTGGAGGACGGAGGAGATGTTTCTCTTTCAGTGCAGTCCTTGATTCCGCAATTCGGTAAGGTTTTTCAGCCACCTCAAGAATGGCCACCTCCACGGGAACATGAGCAGATTTCCACCTTGAGAACAAGGTGGATCTTTGAGAGGAGAGTATAGTTAAACCGGTCCACTGGATCGATCCAGCAAGTCCAGGAAGGACCGGCTTACGTGTGAAATAGACGGAGAAGTTCACCTAGCCTGTACACAGTGCGCAAGCCGCCGAGTCCAAAGAGCATATTTGGAAGGAATTTTGAGGGATTTGAGAGGGAAATTTGAATGCATGGACTGTTTAGGATTTCCTTTTGATTTGTATGCATTAAATAGCTTGTTTTCACAGGGTTAGGGCATCTTGAATTTGGCCAAAATTTGATATCTCCTAGATTTAGGTTTTCTTTGGGCTCTAGCGGCGTCTAGAGATTTGGGAGAGATCGATCCTCCTCTCGAATAGAGGATCAATTGTATCTTGCTATTTTCTGTTTCCCTTTCATCATATAATACAAATTATCTACTGTTTTCGTGATTTTGTGCAGATTTTTGTGAACAATTCTCGTTGTTTTCCTAAGAATGATGGAAATACTTGAGATCTACAAGTGTTTCTTATCAAGATGATATCGGTGATGTCCATAGTTAGTATAAAATGGGGTACTCTATGCATCTATAGGAGAAAAAAAGTGTTTGAGGTCAAACATTAAGTTTAACATAGATCCACTGCCATAATTGATGCGGACATCGGCACGAAGATTTGGCGCATCTATCACAGGAGGCGTCGTAAATCGACGGCTCTAATTTAAATTGTCATTTATGAGTTATTTTATGAATTTTAGCTCTTATTTTATGTTATTTCCTGTTTTACCCCTATGTTAGCTTATCTGAGTGTTGTGGCCCAAGGGGCAATTTTGTAATTTTGATTTTTCTCATGTTGTGGCCTATATATATAGGGTCTTAAGCTATTGCAATAGGGATGAAGAATTGATATTAAAAATTTATGTCCACACTTGTATTCTTGTGAGAGAGCGTTAGTGAGATTCCTAGGGGAAGGAGTCGGAGTTGTCACCAGCCGCAGGATGGGCCCGAGCTCGTGACTTGAAGTCCCTGGGAGAAGGGCAAAGAATCACCCGTCAGTCTTTGGAAGAGTCCAAGGCTCGTGATTTTTATTTTCTATAGTTTATTTCTATCTTTCGTTTTATCTTTATTTTTGTGTTGTTCCTTCTTACTTCTCTCTGTAGTCATATTTATCATCTTCCTACATCCACCTTCACGTCATCTTCTTCCTCTTCCCCATCTTCGTTTGGCCGCCGGATTCTAGCCTCACTTGAAACCCCATCCTTTTTCCCCATGACGGTAATCTCAATATCTTCATAACTTTCCATAATTCACCCTATGAGAAATTAGAAAGGATTTGATTCAAATTTGAAATTCAAATTTTGAATTTCAATTCTTTCCAAATTTGGAAATTCTTATTTAGGAAAGTGTTATGCATGATTCAAATTTAAATTCAAAGAGTTTGGATTTAGTCATAACCTTCCTAATACATTTTTGTTCTTTGGAAACTCTCCAAACCTTGCCCAAATCCCCTCCCTCTCTCTCTACATGCCGCCGGCCACCATGGGGCTTTCCTCCCATTAATTCCTCAATTAAAGCATTAATGGCCTCTTAATTTGAAATCAAATTTCAAATTAAGTTCCCCCCAATTTAAATCAAAACTGAAATTAAATTCAGATTTTGAAAGTTCTTAAATCAATGAGCCTTGAATTTCCACATTAATTGCTCCTTGGTTCTTGCATGGAAATTCCTCCACTAGAACCTCTCCAAATTCCTTACAATATTGAGCCCTCTTCCTCCCAAAACTGCAGCCAGAAATTTCAGCTAATTTCCTTGCCTCCAGGAAAGCCAAAACCAGCAAGGAAGTGGTCCAAGAAGGCCTCCAAACTGCTGTCCAAGATTTCTAAAGTTACAGAGTTTTTCTCCAACATTAAGCTTGCTATCCTGCACCGTGGGAAGTCTGAATTTGCTGTCCAGAATTCCTGTAGGCAAATTCTTCTCTGCTGTCCTCAAATTTCAGCAGGAATACTCAGTCCTGCTTACTAGACAGCTTTTCCCTTGCTGGCCAGAAAATTCCAGCCAAGAACTTTGTTGTCTAGCTTTCCGGAAAGGCGTCACTTGCTGCCAAAAGCTCCGGTACATGAAATCTTACTACCCGTTCTACATCAATAATACTTGTTCCAGTCAATCTAAGCACACAGAAGACCAACCATTTGGAGAAATACAAATATGAAAAAAAGAGGAAGATGAAAATTTTAGATAAAAATTCAATAGATATGATCATTTAGATTTGACAGATTAGGAAGAAAGAATAAGTGAATCAACAATAAATTGAATAAAAGTGTACAAGGATTACCAAACAGATTTTTTCATGGATGTGCATACTTATGCATAAGAAATCAAACCGATTGTAGTCAGTTTTGTCATTGACGCCATGAGAGAGAGAGAGATTTGACACCATGAAAGCGAGAGAGAGAGAGAGAGAGAGAGAGAGAGAGAGAGAGAGAGAGAAAGGGGATGGAGAGAGAGAGAGAGAAGGGGGGGGGGAGACAAAGGGATGAATGCTACCTTTTGGTTCCATCTTCTACCACCATCACATGGGTTCTATCATTTATCATTGAAGAGGGAGACTAAGGGGGGGTTCCACACCTTTAAATAGTGAGAAGGGAAAGCGAGAAGAAGACCAAACAGGTTTGAGCAGGCCGACATGCTTGTGCGTGTGAAAGCAGAAGCCATACATAAGGGACATGATGAAGCAATGGCATTGGCATGAGGCCAGTGGCATGAATTCATATCAAACAAAAAATAAAAAGTGATAATTTATAATTTAAAAAAGTAATCATATTGAAATGAATGATTGTTTCTATTAGCAATTAATTATTTATTATATATCATATTATTATAAAAGATATTAAATTATATGAGATTGTAAAAGAAATGACTCATACGACAATGCTTGTATTTGCATGTTTTATATGGAATGATTTGACTAGGGACACAACGTACTAGCATGTGTAATTTGAATAAGATTTTGAAAAAGGAAATTAAAAATGAAGTATCTTAATTGATAATTTTTAGACGATAACTGTATTATTTACAAAAATTATAAGATAGTTATATGATTTTTACTCATTCATAATATTATTAAATGCTTCAAAGTCTACTACAATATCACTTTTAAGTTAAATAAACTGGCATAATTTTTTTTATTTTTTTAGATAAACATATATATTGTTCTAATATTCCTTATATTACTGTAACTCAGAAACATGATCCACTCACTAAGCTATATTATAACTCACTCCTATCATTTAATAAATGTATAGAGATATTATCTACAAAAAATTGTGGGCTCCAAAAATTCGGCACCGGCCTTCACCCAATTTGTTTGCTTTTTGACTTTGGCGAGAGAGTTTTAACGGATTTAGTTCTGGGGTAAATTTTGGGAAGGCAGATGGGTTTGTAGATAAGACACTACCCAAAGATTTTGCCCTCATTTTGCGAGGACTTTATGATCTGACTTTTGGATTCCTATAGGCGCAAGCCCCTATAATTAATTACCCCTCCCGATCACGAAAGAGAACTTTCGATTAAAGCTAGTCGTCAATCAAATACGTTGTATCCATAGATACGTAGTATCAAGCGTATAGTAGCAGCATGGGTTTGGATTTGAGAAATTGGAAAGTTTGATATTTAAAATAGAAATTTCACCACCTTGCACTTAGAGCGGATGGTGGGGGAATGGATGATAGACCCGATCAAGATCCCATGGTTCCCTTGTCCCGAGCCATCATGGGCCCTGGTCTACTTAGTCAGATGAGGTAGTCTACCCAACCTGACAGAAGGATCCTTGTCGGCAGCCATGGGTTGCTTCGTCCAAGGGGACCTTATAGACCTGGGGTGGGTATTTGTCTAAGGGGACAAATTTGAATCCACCTTAGCTAACAGATGGCTTTGTGCCTTATCGATTATATCCTATTAATTCATATCTCAAAGATTTGAAGCCATTAATGAACGTATTGACTCTGACCATAATCGGTATTTTGTGGTACCATTTGGCGGCAAAATCACTCGTTTCAGAAGGTCCCTGGTCATAACTGTTTATCCTACGGTGCCATTTGGCGGCAAAACTGCCGGTCAGAGGACACGTACCACGTCCTTATTGGCTGGAGATTGTTTGTGAATTGATCCTAGAGATATTTTCGACTAGGCATTAGCTCTATATGAGTTGAAGTAAATTTTGATTTGTTCACCCCAGCAAACTATTGCGGGGGTAAATGGATTTTATTTTAAGTGATTGATGGATTATTTCAATTTTAAATATCTTGGGATTTTTTTTGGATTTTGGGAAATCTTTGTGGAGTTTTGATGAGAATTTGGAAATTTGGGAGGCATTTTAAATTGTTGGAATTAACCCCTCTTGTTGAGATAAATATTCAATGCGGCCATCATTGGGGTGAAAGGGGTCATTTTCATTTGAAAATATTTCCATTTTGGGGATGAACCTTGTCAACTCTTTTGAGCTGTCAATAGAGGATCAGGTTTCTCAGGCTTCATGCGTTTGTTTGTGATTTTTCTTTGTTAAAGGCCTTGAAGGCCTAATATAAATGTATAAAATAAATATTTTGGTTAACTTCGTGACCGCATATTTATTAGATGGTTCGAAGCCTGTCTACTCCTATTTACCTGCTTATGAGGATCGGGTTTCATAGGCTTTATGTCTTTTATTAGTGAATTCTCTTGATTATAGGCCTTGAAGGCCTAATATAAATGTATTAAAACAAATACACCGGTCGTCACAACCATGTATTTGTTTGAAGGTTCGAACCCTGCCGACTTCTATTGATCCGCATAGAAGGATCGGGTTCGAACTTGAATTCTCTTATTGACCCGTGCAGCATCCCTAGACGTCATGTGTGTACAAATAACACGCTCTTCGGGGCCCATGCGGGTGTAGTAATTGCATACCCCTCCCTTTGTTATGTACCTATGTGTATACAAATTATGGTGCATGTGCCAAACTTTGTTGACGCATTCTGTCTGCTTGTACGAGGGTTGCAGATCCAGTGGCGGTATTATCTGGATGTCATGAGGCATCTCATCATCTTGATGTTGACCCCCCTTTCTCGTTCACCGGGAGGTCTTTCTAGACTTTGAAATCAGTGATCGCTGCCTTGAAAAGAACTCCTTTTAAGCTCTTTAATGTAGTAGATTTGCTTTTTCCGGTGTTTGTGGATACCAGAACTATTTTCTTCCTAAGTATGTGACCGAGAAAAAACTTTGGAATACCAGAAAGTTTAGTTCTAATTTGTTCAAACATCCCTTTTGTCCTGTCGAGAAATGCCTTTTTCGTACATCGAGTTGTCTTCATACCCGACATATTCTGCAGCATCTCAATCATCATTGTCCTAGGTGATATATGTAATTGTGTCCACAAGGGTTCGTTGTGCTTACGATATACCCATTGTTGTCATCCATAAGTGGCTTGTGTTTGTTTATAGGAACCCGTTGTATTCACTACAACTTTCTGGAAATGTTCGTAGGAGAGCCATTATTCCAGCATCCTATCCAACTTTCACCAAGCTCAGGTGGTGTGATGATTGTATTTATTTGCAGAGACTGGTCTTCCGCTATCGAATGCTAGTATTGTCATCTCAATCTACAGGCAAAGTTGCTAGTGTCGGAGGTTCCAATAGTAAATATAGGACACATATACATTCTGCAATCATTTGTTGTTCTTACAAGTACGATGCACCCGATCTCTTAGAGATTGTTGTAAGAGTGCACTACATCCTTTGTTTGTACGCATTGAGGTCTTGTAGTGGGCCTTCTTATACCTCGATGTTGGTTATGAGGATGTTGCAATATCCTTCCTACAAAAGCTCGTGGGTGTTTGTATTTGTCACATATCAGTTGTTGCATCAACTAATATTTCTCTTCATTAGGGCTTCTAATCATATCTATTCTTCTCATTTAAAAGTAGACTCTTGTGTGCTCATTTACATATTAGCCTGCATTGATAACAAAGGAACCGCTTCTCCTACATCTCCCTTGCTTTGCTTGTGAACATATCACCGCATGATTCTCGCTACAACTCATGCATATTTCATTGATCGTATTGTTATTGACATACTCATTGCTCTTGCTCTTTTTAATCATAAGCAAGTTGTAGGTATACCGTAGTTTACATCATATGTTCATTACAAGTCTTCTACACATATTTGCAGGAACGTCTTATGATGTCATTGGAAATTTAAGCTTCTTGCAATTCGATTAAGTTTAAATTGGGTTCAATTCTTTAAATTCATCTTGAGTTTAATATGCAAGTTCTCTTGCAAGTCCAGTGCGTATGCACTATGTCACATCTAAGTCCACAAGTTCTTATTGCCCACATCTTGTTCCAGTTTGAGTTCCTTATTATCATGTTGAATTCCAAATTCTTAATGTATTTTGTTCAAATTTGAATTGAATTCATTTGATTTATGCTTAAGTACAAGTTCTCAAGTCCACTGTTCATGTGAGTCCAAATTCTTATTCTTTTGAGTTCAAATCAGATCCGAGTGTAGTAATATATTCACCCGAAATTTCGGCAACCTCCCGATGTCTCCCACGTTTAGGGGAAAACCACGGAAAGTTGGGCCTCCCGCCACGCTAGAGAAAAGCGTGCACGGTAGGTGCTCTCGTACAAGGACACCGCTGCCATAAATTCTGTCCCCCACCACGGTAAGAAAAGCATGTATGGGTCTTCGGTACCTGTTACAAGAAAAGCAGTTGTTTTCCCGCAGGTACAGAGCCGTGTATGAGTACTTAAGAGTTGTCCTAGCCACGCTAAGAAAAGCGTACACCATGCTTACCTGCCTCATCGTATGCGTCGCACCGGATTCCCTCCTACCACGCTAAGAAAAGCATGTATAGGTGGTTGGTCAGCTCGAAACGAATGCCGAGAACAGGGTTTCGGGCCGAAGGGTTGCTCACCTACCTCGTCGTAGGTGTCGCACCGGGTTCCCTTCCCACCACGCCAGAGAAAAGCATGTATGGGCGATTTGCTGGCCCTACACAAACACCGAGGTAAGAGAGGATTTAGTTTAGGAGTTATACCTTTCGAATATAGACCGGCGGTGGAGGCTCATGGATCGAAGCGGGAGGAGGGAAAGTATCTTTTTTTATTAATTATAATTAATTAATAATAATTAATAATTAATTAAATTATAATTAATTAAAAATAATTATAACTAAATATTTATTTAATATATATAATTTTTTTGAAGGCCCTACGGATTTACGGGATTAGGCCGAAGTAGCGCGTAGAAGGAGAAATGTACCTTCACAGTCGCGATCTCCCGTTCGTGCTTCCGATCAAAATGTGTAACTTCTGAACTGACTGGATGGGAAGTCGTGGGAGGAGCGAGGTAGACCAGCAACGACGGAGCCGAAGCAGGCGTCAGATTCTCGGGATTTGGTCGAAGTAGCGGGTGGAAGGAGAAAGTTACCTTCACAGTCGCGATCTCCCGTTCTTGCTTCTGATCAAAATGTGTAACTTTCGAACCGACAGGATGGGAAGTCATAGGAGCGAGGTCGACCAGTAATGACGGAGCCGAAACAGGCGTCGAATTCGCAGGATTTGGTCGAAGTAGCTCACGATGGAGAGAGAGTTCCCTTCACGCGGGCGAGCTCCAGTTCTTACTTCCGGTCCAACAGAAGGGAAGTTGTCGAGCGAGTGAAGCCAAACAGCTACAAAGGGGTCGGAGAAGCAAACGAGCGAGCTCCGTTGTTCCTTCCGATCAAATCATCAAGAGCTTCCGATCCTAGAGGGAGGGAAGGTCGTCGAACTAGAGAAGCCGAATAGCGACTAAAGAACGAAGAAATGTGCGAGAGAGAAGGAAGTGAGTGCTAGAGAGGCTGAAGGCTTCGTTTTCTTCGACTATTTAACGACGCGAGAGTAAAATCGTGCAGGCGACGTGCGAAGAAGCGACGTCGGCGTGCGAGCGACATGCGACCTGGGATGCCAGAGTAGGTATGGAAATTTCAATTTTTTTTGTTAGTTTTTCACGGTAGACAGGTCAACAAATGCCCCCCAACAAATGTGATATACGTCTAGAGCAGACCACGTTTGTTGTATGCTAATTGACTATGTGGATCTCTAGGTATTTGTTCTAAATGTCACACTAGGGCTTTCATTTAGTGGATCTCCAAGATCTTGCTTCGATGTCATACTAGTCTTCTTTCTTCATGACTCTATTATATATATCCATTGATGGCTGATACACTGATTTTGGTCGAGTAGGAACCTCTAGGATAGTGATATAGCACTTTGTATTTGGGTCCCTAGAGCATGACTTTGTGGATGGGCAATGGTGGATAGGTTCACAAACATTTGTTCTCTTTTAACACCGCTATCACTTTAGTTTGTAGCCTTTCAGTATATGCTCAACATTTTTCTATCATCTAGTTATATCTTGGCAAAATTTCAAATTTTCATTTGGGGATTTCGGCGCATAGCACGATATTAACCTAAATAAATATTGAAAATGCTTCAAGTCTTTAGGGACATTTATAGATGTCATATAGGGTACTCTTTTCGTAGCTTTGGCTTGAGTCCCGAGATTTTGATTTCCTCTGCCTAGTGCTCTGAGTAACGAATTTGGTGAAGGGTTATCTGATTTGTCTTTACTGACTTGTCAGAAGATTTGTATGCCTTCTGCCCTTTGCTTCTAACTTTGACGGGCTTGATGAAGGGGTAGATGCTAATGACCTAAACCTTTTAAGTTTATACTGGGTTGGTGGCGAGAAGTCATCGGTCCAGAGCTTTGTGCATAGCGGACTTATTGATGACAAAATCCTTTTAATTCAGCCTAAGGCTTTGTATGAATTGGGATAATTTCTTCAGTCATTTACTTTGTGCTTTGGCAGATTTGTTGAAGAAGAATTTCTTCGATCCTCGCTTTGTACTTTATGGATTTTTTGAAGAATTTACAGGTTTTGAACTTGGTTGATAGTATCAAATGTAGGTAGTATCTTGATCCTTAACCACTTGAGGAGACTTTAATCTGATTCACTCGAGTTTATCATATTAGGAGAATTGGAATTTGACAGCCCTTCGTCCTCAGGTTGCTGAGATGGGGGTTCCTCTATTACGGCCTTTCTTATAGCTTATTGAGTAGATGGAGCTGCAAGCGATCCAGCCGTATTTGGGCTTGTTGGATCCGACCTCTTACACCCATTTATGCTTCAAACTTGAGCTATGAGAATTGCACTTCCCAATACTGATTTTACTGAAGTTGTCAGATTTTGAGTCATCCTTTGTGGTTGAAGATTTTGAGCCTACGAACATTCGGTAGTTGTTCTAAACTCAGCTTTCTATTGGAACTTTGATTCTCCAGTCATTTGGAAGAATTCGGTGGACTATGATCACTTGAACTAGTCGAATCAAATCAGTCATCGTATTTCTTACAGTCCCTACTGACGGGTTGACGAAGTGGGGGTTCCGCTATTACGGCATTTCTTATGGCTTGTTGAGTAGACGGAGCTGCCAACAATCCATCCATATTTGAGGCTTGTTGGATCCGACCGCTTACACCCATTCGAACCTTAAGCTTCAGGCTGTTGAAAGACTTCAAACTTTTTCGGCTCAATTTATACGAGTGTGTAGCCACAAAAGTCTTTTTATTGACTTTTAAGTCTTTGTACGTTGGAGAAGGTGGTGTCTCAAATTTTTGAAAGATCACCAACATATACTTTGAAAAATAAGGATTTGTATTCTTTAGCACAAAAGAATATTTGGATTAGTAATTTGAAATATTTATTCGGGGATCTCGGCATGCAATATGATGTCGACTCGAATAAATATTTAAAATGCCCCTATTTCGCAGGGACTTGGAAACTTTAAAATTTTAAATATTTATTTGGGGATCTCAAAATGAAGTGCGATGTCGACCCAAATAAATATTTAAAATGCCCCCAGTCTGATGAGGAATTTTGAAATACATTCTCATAACATAGGAGAATTTCAAAATATGAAATCTATACGCTAATAATCATGTACGAAAACATAACGTATTAAACATAAAATTTTCTTGGGTAATTTTATGCATAATATTTCTTTAGGTATCGGCCATTTATCAGCGGCATGGATCTTTGACCATTCAGATCAATGAGTTGATAAGCTCCTCCCTGGTACACCTTTTCGATGATGAAAGATCCTTCCCAATTGGATACGAACTTGCTACCAATTTTTCTATGTGGGATGATTGGTCTTCTCTGCATCAGGACTAATTCCCCTTCGTGAAATGATCGAGAACGCACCATTCGATCAAAGGACTTTGTCATTCTCGCCCGATAGATCTCCAAGTTTTGTTGAGCTTGCAACCTGACTTCATCGAGTGCATCGAGCTCCTCCATTCTTCATCGAGCATTTTGTTCTTGAGTTAGCTCATTCTGAATAGCGACCGAAGAGATGGCAGTTCAACTTCTAGTGGCAACACTGCTTCAACCCCAAACACTAGAGAATAAAGAGTGGAATTGGTCGGTGTTTTGTAAGATGTACGATATGCCCACAACACCTCTGCCAATTTCATATGCCACTCTTTTTTATTCTTGGTGAGGATCTTCTTTAACAATTTCACCAGTGTTTTGTTAAAGGTTTCTGTCAGGCCATTTGCTCTTGGATAGTATATGGAGGAATATCGCTAATCAATTTTGTGCCGATCAATGAACTTATAATTTTTTGTACTTTTAAATGCGATACTGTTGTCCGAGATTATGCGGCGTGGTACTGCAAATCTGTGGATAACATTATGCGTAAAAAATTTGATCACGTGCTCGGACGTAACTTCTTTGAATGGAACTCTTTCTGCCCACTTGGAGAAGTGGTCGGTTGCTGCCAAAATGAAGCGGTGTCCTGCTGATGACGGCAGATTTATCGGCCCGATAACATTAGTATCACAACATTCAAATGGTCAGGATGCTATTGTAGGATGCAGTGGATTTGGCGGTTGATGTATAACATCACCAAGGATCTGGCACTCGTGACACCTCTCAGCGTGGTCAATACAATCCTTTACTATTCTTGGCTAATAATAGCCCATTCTTTTGATTTTAATTGTCATCTTAGGACCTGATTGGTGTGCTCCACAAAATCCTTCATGAACTTCTACTATCACTTTATCAGCTTCTCGGGTCCTTAGACACCTTCGCCACATTTGATAGAAAGCACGCCGATACAATGTGTTGTTGACAAACGCGTATCGCAATGCCCTCTTCCTGATTCGAGCAGCTAATGATTTGTCCGTTGGCAATCTATTTTCTTTGAAATAGTCAATGAAAGGCTGCCTCCAGTCATCTTCTTCTTTGACATCCAAGCAATGTCACCATGATTCTGAAGCTTGACTAGCATTGCATCTTTTCTTAGGAACTTGATGTTCTTCAAGTTGACTTTCAAGATCAACTGGTTGGGGAGATTGAGGATCAACCGAAGTTACATCTTGCTGGCTTGAGCTTGGTATTCCCTCTGCCTGCGGGAATTGTAACAATGCTGGCTCTAGGACCTGACGATTGGGTATCATAATTACTATAGGCCATTCATCATCCATATTCGTCATTTCTTTAACCAATTTGGCAAAGCAATCAGCTTTGCTATTTTGACCTCGGGGAACTTGAGCTAATTTGATGATTGGAATTTGTTTCATCAGCTCAAGAACTCGTTGATGATAACAAGCCAACTCGAACTTGGTGATTTTGTAGACTCCTAGTACTTGATTTACAACAAGTTGAGAATCAACAAAGCTATTAGGGCTTCAGACTCGGCTTCATTATTGGTCCGAGATTCAGTCAAGCTGAATGAGAATCTCATTATGCCACCCTCTGGTGCTACAAAGATGATGTCGATTCCGACTTGAGCTTTTTCCAAATTTGGAGGCCGAGCGCGCTTAATTGATGATGCTCCATCAAAGTACATTTTCCATACTCGTAGTATCTCCCTCTCTTCGACATTCATGATCTGCTCGTCGGGTAGATCGTCGTTGAGCAGTGAATCCGCAGGGATAGGATATGCAACAAGAAAATCTGCCAACACCTTCCATCTCACTGCCTTTTGTGGGACATGTGATATCAAATTGTAACAGTATCACTGCCCACTTGGCTAAACAACCTGTCAACGCTGGTCTTGTCATCAAGAACTTTAGCGGATCGATCTTTGATATCAAGGTGATTTTGTGAGATAGCATATAATAGCAGAGCTTCTAAACTGCGAAATCCAATGACAAATAATGCTTCTCAAACGAGGAATAGCAGATTTCTGCTCCAATCAACCCCCGGCTTATGTAGTAGAGCACATTTTCTTTCCCATCTTCATTGTGCTGAGCCAATAATGCTCCGATGGACTCTTCTAGTGTTGCCGTGCACAGTATAAGAGGCTTCTCCGAAATTGGCGCCGCAAGAATAGGAGGGTTCAATAAGTATCTCCTGATGCTATCAAATGCTTCTTGGCACTCATCATCCCATTTAAAGCGTATATCCTTCTTCATCAGCTTTGAAAATGGCTGGCACCTACCCGACAGATTCGATATGAACCGCCGAATAAAAGTCAGTTGCCCTTGTAAGGAGCAGAGTTGTCACAAATTCTTTGGACGTGGCATCTCCATAATTGCCTTGTTCTTGTTGGGCTCGACTTTGATACCTAGATGTCGAACAACATACCCCAGAAATTTGTCGGAGGAGACCCGAATACACACTTGAAAGGATTCATCTTCAGATCATATTTTATAATCCTTTCAAAAATAATTCTCAAGTCATCTAGGTGGTCTTTTCGGTCCATGCTCTTAATGACCAAGTCATCTACGTAGCATTTGACCTTTTGATGAATCAAATCATCAAATATACGAGTCATCGCCCGTTGGTATGTGGCACCAGCATTCCTCAGGCCGAAGGGCATAATCGTATAGCAGAAAATGCCTATAGGTGTTCTGAATGATGTATGATTTTCATCTTCAGGCGCCATTTTGATTTGATTGTAGCCCGACGATCCATCCATAAATGAGAACATATCATAGTTGGAAGTGTTGTCAACTAGAAGTTCTGATACTGAGAACGGAAAGTCATCTTATGAGCATGCCTTATTGAGATCCCTAAAGTCGATGCAGATACGAAATGGGTCAAGGCTTATCATTTATTCTTCTTCCATTATGCAATGTACTTATTGTTATAATGAATTGTGATTTTCCCAAATATATAACTCACCTATAGATATATGTTAATATTTTTTGTTATGCTAAGCTTAATGGAGTGACTAAAGGCTAAGAGCGCCAAGAAAGGAATGGTTATGTAAAGTACATCCATAAATGATGATTACTTTTGTTTTGAATTCAGATGCTCAAATTATTGTTTTGATGGACATAAAATGCATGCAATGTATGTATTTAATTGTAAAATTACTCATGCGCGACTATTCTATCATTATGTTACTGAAATTTTTTAATAATGATAGCTCGAGGTGTGGCTTGAGAACTCCCATCATCATAATTATCTGTTTCCAACTTGATTTATTCAAGCTCCCAACCTAGATCATGACACCTCTCTCTGCCCCCCTATGGTTTCTCTATCCTAATGGAAAACTAATAGCTCGATACCCCTCTCTCCTCTAACCAAAGAGTTCATCCCTCTATCCCCTACAGATTCCTGCTCTTTGCTTCCTTCAGATGGCTCATGGCATATTCTCTTTCCTCATAGCAAAACTCCTAAATCTTGAAACAATGCCATATCAAAAGCTTTCTCTTGGCAGATTTCCGCACAATTCTTTCTAGCTTTCATGAACTACAGACCTAAGTCATCTCTCTCTCCATTAAGGGTGAATTTAAAAACACAAGCAATTCATAGACAAAGTAAAGATAAGGGGGAGAGAAAGATCAAGAAGGAAATCATCCACAAACGCCCATCATCAAAGTGGCATCAAATCGATTATATTCAGTATCACAAAAAATATGTTAGCATTCAACAGAATAAATAGAGAAGGAAGATTGATAAAATTGAACCCAAATGATATCGTGGAATTCGTAAATGCAGTCAAATTCATGAAGAAGGCCAGTCTAATATTGAATACTAACATTTAGCAATTTGCAAAACAAAATGCAAAATTATTTTTGATCTAACCTGTTTATGACCTCTCGAACCAAGGTGAGGTGAGGCAAATGTTATAAAATTCATAGCTTCTAACCCAGCTATTGTGCCTTGCCAGTTTCCATCTTCCTTGAACTGGTTTGTAGTAGCAGGAGGAGAGAACCTATTGGAAGGATCATAAAGCCTACCTATAGCATATCTTGCTATCAAACCTCCCAATGAATGAGCAACAAAGGATATCTTCTGTATACCATCCCGTTCATTCACAAATGAAAGTACCTGCACCGGTAAGAAACAAAATGTAAACATGTATCTCAAAACAATGATTACTAAAAGTTCAGAACAGACAGAATACATATAATTAAATATCATATTGCGCCTATAACATCAAAATCATCAGCATTTTGAAGAATATCACAAGGTCAATATAAGTTTATGTAGGAAAACATAAGGGGAAGCATACTCATATTTTTTCTTATTTACAAAAAATTGAGGTATATAATTGATAGGAGATACAAGAGAAGTAGTATAGAAAGAAACCAGGAGGACATTAAGGCCAGTTATAAATCAAATTCTTCTATATATATATATATATATATATATAAGGAGGGCTCAGCGGATTGTTGAGTTAGCGGGCATCCAACCCTTGCTGCAGCTTGGTAAAACAATCCTTGAGGCGGGCGGAGATTTAGACCTTTTTCCACATTTGCAAGAATCCCAATGCCATGGATTGTTGAGGAAGCGTGACTATAAAGTTACTAAGAAGAGTGGCGGCATAGGAATATTTTAGTAATAGAGGTATTTGGTTGATTCTAAAATTTTTACATTCTCTCACAAGCTAGAAATACATGTTGATCATTCTTAACTTGAAAATAAGATTGTTGAATTATGATAGATCAAGAGCATTGTTGACAATAAATGCAATCTTGAGTTTTATCAGAGTGTAATTTATTTGAATGAAGTGTATATCAATTTCAACATATTTAGTCCAATCATGATGAACTGGATTTTTAGCAATGATGATGTAGCTTGATTGTCACGTTTCATCATAAGTTTATAGTGAGAATATATAAATCCTCAAGAAGATTATCACATCTCATTAAATCAATTATGTTCATGTTCACAAACACCATGGGCCATAGCCCTAAATTATGTTTCAGCGCTTCTCTGAGTAATAACAAATTGTTTTTTTGCTTCAACATGTCACTAAGTTTCCCATATGAATGAGCAATAATTTGATCTAGCCCAATTAGAATCAGCAAAGATTTCTATACCCGTCATAAACCCTCTTTATGAAGAACAACCCTTTTCTAGATGTTATTTAAGATACCTAGGCATTCCATACATGGCATCAAGATGCACCTTTGTGGGGTTATTCATGATCTAACTAACAAAACTAATACAACAACAAGTATCAGCTCTAGTATGGGATAAATAGATGAGTATTTATACTAACCGTTGGCACCTCTCTTTTTCTGGTGGGTAATCCCCTTTGTCCAATTTTGTTTGATGGATCCATTAGCATGTTTGTGGGTTTACATTCAAGCAATCCAGTCTCTTTTACTAAGTCCAAAGTATATTCCCCTAGTTTGACCTTATTATTTTCATGCCTAACAAATATTTTAAAGAACTACCATACTTAATTTCAAGTTCTTTTGTAAGAACACATTTCAGCTTATTTATATCTTCTTTATGGTCAGGTGTCAAAATGATGTCATCAACATATACATTCAAGATAGATATTTACCTTGAAATAATTTTCTGGTAAAAAGCAATGATCAAATGTTCTTTTAGTAATAGCCATGCCTTTTAATTACCCTAGTAAATAAGTCAAGCCAAGTTCTTGGTGATTGTTTCAAGCCATATAATGATTTCTTGAGTCTGCAAATTTTGTTTGTATAGGTATTACCCTCAAATTTAGAAGCAATTGTCACATAACACTCATCTTCTAGATCATCATTTTAGAAAGCATTTTAAAATCTAATTGATGGAGAAACCAATCTAAAATTATAGCAAGAGAATAAATTCCCGGATCGATAATCAATAATCAATATTATAGATTTGAGTGAAATATTTTGCCACAAGCATTGCTTTGTATCGATTGATACAAAGCCTTTGTGTTTTACATGAATATCCATTTGCAGACATCTAACAGCATTCTTCCCTTTTAGAAGATTTGAAAAGTTCAAGGACCATTCCTTTCAACAGCCTGAATTTCTTCAGGAACTACATTTCTCTATTCCAAAATTTGTAAAGCAACTTGAATACCATTTGCATCTTCTATGGTAGAAAGATCAACAGTAAAGACAGAACTTAGGAGATAATTTATCATAAGAGATAAAATAGCTAATTGGATGACTTGAGCTTTCTTGATATAAGCAATAGATATATTGAGATCACCATCAAAATTAGTGTTACCGCATCATTGTGAATCTATGTCAGCATTTGGGTCAAGCATTGGGTTTAATTCAGGGAAAATGTTTTCCTCTAATGCGTCGGTTGAATTTTTCCGACATCTAAAATAGATCATATGTATCTTATTTGTTGTATGAGATCTTAAAAATACTATGATTTAGGTAGGTTTTAAATAGGTGTAAACTGAGATCATATGGTAGTATTAATATTATCACAAAACTCATATTCATGGACAGAGTTGATGGTCTACCCTGCATGTGAGTTTTTTGAAAGAATAATTTTTGAAGAATATTACATCCATGGAAGTGTAGTATTTATTAGCAGTTGAAGAATAACATTTACAACTTTTTTGATGAGGAGAGTAACCATTAAAAATGCATTCTAAAGCTTTTGGACCAAGCTTACTCCTTTGATGGGGAGGAATATGAACAAAGGTAAACAGTTGAACGCTTTGATAGGCCTGGTGGAGACAAATATGTTTGTGAGATAGGTCTGAGTGAGAGCTTAATAATGAGTTTTTAACTTTAGGACCTTGGATAAGGTTAACAAGGAATGTAGAAGTAAGAATGACTCCCCCCTAAAAATATTTTGGGACATTGCTAATGATCATAATTAATCGAACAACTTCTAGAAAGTGTCTATTTTTTCCAGCTATCCCATAAACCCTAAGTATAGATACAAGAAGTTAGGTGAACAATCCTTTATTAGACGAAATATTCTCCAAAAATGGAGTGAAAAAATTCTTTCCCATTGACATTCTTAAGGACATGAATTTGAGTATGGAATTGGGTTGGTATGAAGAATAGAATTTTAAAAAATAGAAATGGTTTCAAACTTCACTTTCATTATAAAAATCCAAATGGCTAATGTGATTGTTAGCAAAAGATATAAACTACTCAACACTTGAAATATTGTTCACTTGAGGCGGCACACTGGCACCATACATCACAATGGATTGTATCAAAAGGATAGCAGGCTTTATACGGATGACCAGGATAAGAAGTTTGAGTGTTTTTCAATAATTGACAAGTTTCACATTGGGATGCCTCAGGATTTAGGTTGAGAAAGAGGGAAGTGAAAAGGTTTTTAGGCGCATAAAAATTTGGATAACTGATGTGGAAGTGCCATAACATGATGGTGCTTTCATTGGAGGAAGATACATATTGTGCAGTTTCCCTTGCATTTCACTATTGCCTTCATAGTTCAAGAGGTAAAAACTAGCATTTTCCTTTGTATTATTAATTATCCTACTCAAGTCCGTATTCTGAAATTCACAATAAGTAGAAAAAAAATTAGTATTACAATTCATATCTTTGATATTTTTGCTAATTGGTAATAAGTTGTATGAAAGCTTAGGGACCAACATAATTGAGTTAAGAACCATAAAGCTGGTGACATTTGTAATCCCAATGCCAGTAACTTGCAATGTTGACCCATCTATAATTCTAAAATATATAATTATGTAAACAAGGATAAAATATGTGATATAAGAAGGTATGACTTACTTGAGATCATGTGACTGAGAAAGCACGAATCCATTTTCTTAAGCCGACTTATAAAACAAATATTACTACGAGCAGCGCAGCAAGCTCACAAGATTGCTCACCGAGCAGCCAACTCTCATGTATTGACAACATACACATGTCGAGTTGAAATGTTGATTTGCGCTCGGGGGTCTCACTATTGAGAGGAAAGACAAGGTGAATTATAGGCAATGGTGAAGAAGTGACAATGGCAACATAAGTGCTCAACATGAACATAATGCTTCATAGGGCAACATGGAAGACTTGCGATGTTGACACGCTTATGCTAAGCCAATCAACGACAGAGATCCCTTAAAGATTCAAGGAGAATCACTGATTAGGCACATCGAGGCAAACTCATGAGGTTGACACTTATTTACGAGATCAAGGAGAGCTCATTGTGAGATTATTCGATCAAACTCATGGGTGTCTCGCATGGGATTGCAAGTTTTTGGCAAGGTGCAGTCAATCGAACTCATGTGAGGTGAGGCTTCGAGCAAGCATACTCACTGTAGGATTGCAAGTTCAACATAGGCCTGGAAGAGTGAACCAAGTGATTTTAGTGAGGCTCCTGGGCGAGCAAATAGTGGTATAAGCAATAGCAATGTCCAACGAGGAATCCTCATGGCAAACTCAATGAGGCTCGGGCAAGCAAACCCTCATGGCAAGGGAGTAACGTAATATGAATTGGGCTCTCATACCATGTAAAAAAGCATAAGGGAAAGAATACTCAATTATTCTCATACACAAAGAATGCAGGTGCAACTATAAAATAATTTCTTCCATTATAGCAAGGACTCAGTGGATTGCTGAGTTGGCTGGGCATCCAGCCCTTCTTGTAATTGGTAATTGGCAATCCCGTGAATTGTTGGGTTGGACAAACATCTGACCCATGTTGCATTTAGAGGAATCCTAATAACATGGATTGCTGAGGTGGCATGATTGTTAGTCAAAGGAGTGCAGCGACATAGGAATATTTCGGTAGTAGAGATGATGAGTTGAATCTAGGATTTCCATAATTTATATTAACAGTAATATTTCCTTGCTTTCAAATGGTTCTTTTGCACCTGCTCCATTTTTTTGCATCATTAGGCGTCGTGTTACGAGGTTTCGTCAGCCCATAACAATGTGTAAAAATATGTATTGATGAAAGTTGAGTTATTGAGTGTACAGAATCTCCCTGAAACATTCCAAAAACGTAAGGAAAGAATTGAATGAACTAAAAACAAATACATGCTAGACAACGGTTTATTAACAAAACTATAATTTTTTGGGGTATGAGCCAAAAAAAGTACTAAGAAAATAATGAAAAGAAAAAAACGAGGAATAATTTAAAAAAAAATTCATAGGAGCTGCTAAGTAGGGTAAGGCCACTATGTACCTCATCAGCTAACCTCTCACCCATCAAATCAACACCATCAAAAGTCAGTCTTGAAGAATTGCACTCACTGCCTGCTCGTAAATATTAAAGTTCAATAATATGTGCCAAACAAAAGAAATAAATTTAAAAATAAGTGCATAACCCGGTTTCACTGTCTTCACCGTCCACACAGCAGTAGATGGATGCTAGGCTTATCATAAAATTTTGCAGCTGAATTTATCCTATAGATAATATATATGTTGTAAAAAATGTTAATATGGGGTTATTGCTGTTTAATCTGCTTTACATTTTACTATCTCAATCTATTACTTCCATATAAAAAGAAGTCAAGCAAAAATCAACTATTTAAGTTTAAAGAAGATTCAATCATTAGTTTCGCATTGAACTGCAGTTTTTTTTTTCGAAATATTATTCTTCCAACATTCACGTTCTCAGAGAACAATATTATTTTGATCTAGCATGATTAATTTGATGGATAACACATGATTTCTTGAGGAGGCACTTGAAATCTTAATTCATTCCAATGAAATAAGCAAAAAAAAAATTAAAATTTTCAAAGGAATTAAAGCACTGGCGCCTTCAGCACCATGGTTTCCTAATGCCTAGGGCGTAGGCGCTAGCCTAAACACTCACATAAGTGAACTGACAAACTAAAAAATTTTACCTATTTTAAGTATGAGGATTTTTTTTTTTTTTTTTTTTTAAGTATGAGGAATATTGTTAGAGTATACAATATGATAATCCCCACAATTAAATCTCAACATAAACAAGAAAAAATGCATTTTTAAGCTGTCATTCCAAATAATATAATGATTAAATTTTGTTTAATAGATTGTCTAAAATAAAGTGCTCACAAGATCCCAAAATTCAAGTCCAAATAAGCAAATAAAATTAAAAATGCTAGCTTCCATATAGTAACTCTAATCTAATATTTATTAATATCCATTTCATCTTCTTCATCACCCTAACTCGCATCCCTATCATTAGATTTGTAGCTTTTCATCTCATATTATCGATGTGAATGTGTTAAAATATGATAAAAAATTTACATTGTAGAGGTGAATGCCTAGCACCTAACACCTAGGCTCTCACATAAGCAGCATCTTAGTGATGTCACCCACCCAGGAAGTTCCTGAGGAGCAGGGAACATAGGCGCTTGCCTTTTATAGCACTTAAAACGTGTACTCTTATTAATGACTTGATCGCCCAAAGTCACAATCCCTTCAGTAGGTCTATTACTACTAAAATTACACTCCATATATTCCGTTTTAAATCTTGCAATAGGCTCCATACTAGCATAAAACAAGCCAAAGGACCTATGATATCAAGTTATGATCAAAATTCATACTAAATGGGTTTAAAAAAAGAAGTATACACATGTTTTTCATATAAAATAGTGAGGCCAAAAATTGAAGTTTTTTTAAAATTTTAAGGAAACCAAAACTAACTCCACAATTCAAGTTAGAGAATATTTCAAATCTATCTATATTCTAGCCACCTAAATCAAGGAGAGAATGATTCTGAGGAATATTCTTTAAGGTATTTTAAAAAAAATGTGATAAACATTTAGATAAGGACGTCTTTTCAAATAATTTATCTAAATACATATGATTTATCTTATATTTCCTCTTTCTTTCTTTTTTTTGCAAGATTTAAATTTTTATGTATTTTTTTTTTTAATTTATTTATTTAGGAATTAGATGACAACAAATATAGTTTATAATTAGACTCTGAAGAGCAATTGAATACAAATTCAATTCACTGGGCATTAGTCCTCTATTGTATCTCTCTTCCTCACTTCTTCCATAACCGTTGACATGCCAATCCACCTCTTTGTTTTCTGTGATTGTAAGTTTCAGCCATTGCGAATCCAGCTCCTACAATTTAAGCTACTCGCAACACATAACCAGGGAAGAAACCTAAACCTATTGCTGCTGTCTAATCCCTGTTTTGCTGCCAAGCAGTGAAATCCTTCATTCATAACTGTTGAAAAATGATAATGTCAAAGCTATACAACAAGCTAGCAAAGAGAAAAGGCTAGTTGAATTGAATACAACTAAACCTTACTAGGTTTTTCTAAACAATTTCTAGTAATCAATTTTTTATTGGTCGTCTTGCCATCATCAATAAAGGATATTGCATTTGATCTTATAGAAAAACTCTAGATTTTTAAAAGCGTCTTGAAAAAATCCTAGAAAATCCTATCAGTTCCACGTAGCATTTCACATCATGATTCCTGAATTAATTCAATATTATAATATAATCATATTGTGATGTGTTGATTCATAATCAAGTCGGTATCAAAGGCAATTATTCTACTTGTAGGATTTCATATCATGGGTAATCTAAGTGAATATGAGAGACTAACAAGGATATAGAAGATTCTGGCTCAAATGACTTTGCTTATAGAAAAGTTTCAGCAGTTCCACCCAAGGATGAAATTATCAGTTCATATTAGAGCCCAAAAATCTAAGATGAGTACCCGGGAGGATCACAAGAGGCTAACATAGAATCCTGTGAGTAACCAAGAAGAATATGCAAGTACCCAAGAGGCCAGAAAAGATCTAATGATGGAAAAGTTAGCCGTTTAAGCAAAGAATGACAAGAAGAGTTAATAGGAAAATGCAATAGCTACATGTGAGCAATATGATGAGGGAGGCAATTGTTAATTAGGGCCAAGAAGGTGAAACTTTTGCAGACCACTTTTGTAGGAACAATTACCTTTTAAAGAGAGAACCAATGTCTGGCAGGATCAACCCAAAGATGATCGTGCCGTAACAATGAGTGTTATAATGGTTACGACTTCAGAAGGGTGAAAACTTACCGCAATGAGCAATTCACACCAAATAGAGGACAACATGCTTGTTGGAGAAATTTTATCATCCTCAATGGATTGCATATTTTGTGATCGAGTACGACATAAGAAAGATGATATATAACTCCGAAGGCTAAAAATATCATTTCATTATGAACTCAATAACAAAATTTATAATTTTAACAGAAAATCTCCCATTCAATAGTTGGTTGAATGAAGTTTATTTATTCTGGAGTACAAATGCCCCATAAGAGCAAACCCCTATAATTAATTGCATCTCAAGTATTTGGTACTCGAAAAACTCTTGATTAAACTAGTGATTTTCTTCCTTTTAAAATCATCAAAATATTGTCTAAATGTTTTACTTTAAAATTCATGAAATTCTTATTTAAAGATTTGATCTTTATGAATTTCAAAGGAATAGGGATCAATTTTGATTAGAATTCTTAGAATGAGAGCCAAGGAGAGGAAGAGTAGGAGTACTTGATTTTGAAGAAAAAACTCAAAGGTAATTAAAACTATCCTATGTTGGGCATTACATTTTAGAATCCAATTTTTGTTTAAGATGACAATTTTAATTTAGAATGTTGCTTATATTTTAACAACATATGTTGGAGGAAATGCATGAAAGGTGGAGGCTTGTGAACTAATTGAGATCAACATCTACCTCAAACCCTAGAACTAAAGTGAGAATTACTGAGGGGTGGTACCTCGAACCTAAGTCTAATGAAGTGGGGGACTTACAAACTATACCTCACATGAGGCATAGCCAGCCCGACATCTAGATTTAATTCCCTGCTTGGAAAGGGCTACCAACTAACCCGCCTAGTCGCTTTAAAAATCATGACATCCGACCTCAATGTTTATGAAGAGTAGGAAGGTTATTTTTATTTACAAGATAAGCCTTACAACTTGGCTTTTAGATCAAGACGTCTGTGAGATCTGGTCGGTTCACTTGAACCGGACAGTTATTAAAATAGGCGGATGGACGAAGCAGGTCGAGCGGCAAATCCAGCGAGCAGGGCCGCGACCTGGGCGGACCGCATGAGTGCGCAGAAACTTCAAGTGGGCTCAATTCGCTGTCTGGTGTGAAGCATCGCATACAGGAGAGAAATATAGCGACTCCTCGTGTGTCATATCTTCATTTCACTCATTTTTTTTCGTTGGAAGCAAACCGAAAGAAGAGTATAGAGAGGAAGAGGAAAGTATGTTCATAATTTTTTTTTCTGTGCAAATCATCATATGATTTCAAATCTAAGCAAGGATGAATGTTCAATTAAAAGTAAGAGAATAAAATCTAGAAAAGGGTGGAGAAGAATTTGAGATTTGAAATTGTTTCTTATAAAAAGTAAGTTCTTTAGTTGATGTTATATACTTCACTTATCGTTTCTCTAGTTGAAGAAATAATAAGAAATACATTTTCATTTTTATGTTGGAAGAATTCAAGTGATATAAAATTTGGTACTACGGTGGAGGAAGGAAGAATTTCAAGGAAGGAGGAAAAGTTTAGGTGAGGTAATTATTTTGATTTAATAGGAATTTTGGAATGAATTAGAGTCATTTAATACTATGATAAAGGATATATTTGAAATTATCTTTAAAAATGTTAGTCAAATAAACTTAATGATTTATTTTGGAATTATTGTGGAATTATAAAGTGTCAAGTGCTAAATGATGAAATTAAAATATAAATGTCAACAATGGTAGATTTCATAATTGGAAGAGAACACTTGAAGCCTTTATAGGTGACAATCTTTTGACCTCGAAGGATGGAGTACGAGTGTAGAAATCAAATCCCTTGAATCAAGGTGAGTAAATATGTTTTTATGTTACGGTAATTATATCGTTTCAAATTTTTATTTAATTGTTATAGCATGTTATTTACTTAATTGCATTTCAAATGATTAAATGATTTATCTCTCGCATATTAAGTGATTTATTATATTACTGTATAAAGCATAAGATAGAGCATAGTATTATGATATATGAATATGATATGATTGTTATATAGAATGATTGTATGTGCATGTTGAAATGATGGAGCTCACCTCCTTATAGTACTAGTTGGGGATGTTGTACCCGTGCACGTTAAAATGGTAAATGTTATGAAAAAGTATATGTTAAAGTAATACTTTTATTGGTACTAGACGGTGGCTTCTGTGACGGTTGTACTATATATGAAAAATGAGAAAATTACAAATACAAATATAATGAATGTAAATTGAATATGATATGATATGTATTTATGATTTATGCATATGTTTCAAATGATATGTTTATAGGAAATAAAATTTAAGATGTGTAATGAAAAGTGAATTAAGCATATTACTTATACTGTCTTGAATTATTGTAGTTTAGAAGCATGTTACTCGCTAAGCTTTGATAAGTAGAAGTGACGGAAATGTGTACCGTAAGCATGAGGTACCTGAAGAAAGGTATTTAAATTATTTTTATATCAGTTTTTTTCATATTTAGTGGCTCTTTCAATAAATTGAAATTAGATTTAGATTATAATTTTATCATCCGACCGTCTGATATCGCCTCGTTAATTCAAGCCCCCGAGTCAGGTCATGATAAAAGTAGTATCAGAGTGAAAGGTTTTAACATACTGATTAATATAAAAGAGTCAATAGGATGATTCTATAGGTTAAAGTAGGTATAAGATGTATGTGTTATGGACTACTAAATTTATTTCGTAGCATTATATCTCAGGGCTATGGATCCTGAACATGATGACATTGATGATAGTACGGGAGAAATTAAGATGGAGCTAACAGCCGTAACAGAGATTTTGAGTAGTAGCATTAATGCTACTATGAAATCTTTCATGCAAATGATGGCAGCAATGATCCAGATGATCAAGAACACTCAGACTCAAGTCAGTGGTAGTAGCACTCTCATGGATAAATACTTGAAGTTGTTACAAGACATGAAACTGATGGACCGGTTCACCCGGTCCATCCTAGACCCGTGCGGGTCTATAGGAGGCGGGCGGACCGGCTGGACAAAAAGGGGCCCACCCACTTAAGTGGGGGTAATTTGGGTATGTGAGGGACTTTTGGATTGTATGAAGGGGGCCATTAGGGTTTA